>NW_005873595.1:0-6763 GCF_000147115.1 Myotis lucifugus | reverse complement strand
GATTTCAGGATTTTATACTCACTCAACAAAAGGAGGGTAGATGTCCTAAACCTTCTGACAAAAAGTGGGTGGGGGGGTGGCCGGTGACAGGAAGAAGAACATCAACAGAGTATGCAATAAAGTTCTTTTGCTTAAAAATAATTTTTATTTATAAATTCAATATCTAAATAAAAGTTTGTTACTTCAAAAATGCTTTCATGCCCTGACCGGTTTGGCTCAGTGGATAGAGCGTCAGCCTGCGGACTGAAAGGTCCCAGGTTTGATTCCTGTCAAGGGCATGCACCTTGGTTGTAGGCACATCCCCAGTAGGAGGTGTGCAGGAAGCAGCTGAATGGATATTTCTCTCTCATTGATGTTTCTAACTCTCTATCCCTCTCCCTCTCCTCTCTGTAAAAAATCAATAAAATATATTTTTTTAAAAAATGCTTTCATGCACCAATATATTAAGGTAGGAGTTTTAATAAAAATATAAAGTCCAAGCACAAACAAGTACCTTACCTTGGATACAGAAAATCTATTCCATGTATATTATTCTGTTTACATAAACCTTCATAATTTATGTATTTGTACACCAATGACTAGGAAACTATATTTTTAGTGTGCTCCAGTGGTTTCAGGGTTCCAAGCAAGATTTAAAGCCTTATTGTTCCCAAATTAATCCTAATCTTTATAGAAATTCTCTTTAATGTGTAGTTCATAGTACCTTGAGCGGTAACTTTGCACTACTGTGTGAAATAATGGTCCACTGGGAAACTTTGCATAGCTACAACACATATATATGGTGGGTTATTAAATCACCCAATTTATGATTATACATGAATGAGCAATACAGTTTGAAGGTTTCTTTAGACTTTAAATGGTCTCATTCTTTGATATTGTTGTTGTCATAGATAATGTTGTTTGTCACTAATGAGGCACAGAAAGCTAGGATGTCATCAAAAAAAGCTTATATTGTTTTTCTGAATCCCCAAATAAGCCCCATAATAATATGTACATCTATATCTATATCGATATCCATATGTAGATATAGATATAGATATATAGATAGATATCAATACATTTGTCTTACATGTAGCAAATATTTAACTATAAAATTAATTTTATTTATAAAAATATTTTTAAATCCATATTTTGAATACTATAAATGAATAAGTAAAAAGGCAGACAAACCTATAGAAAATTAGCCAAAAAATTCAGATGGCATATCACAAGAGAATAAGAAATACATTATAGAAATGGGCAGAGGTGATAAATAGGAATAGATGAGAAATATAAAATAACTAAATGCTATACATAAAAATTGTATCATTACCAATACATTGATAAATGTGAGTTAAAACAATATGGTGCCTCAAAGCTATCGGTTTGTAAAACTTTCTATGTTGGATAATGCACACGTTGGTGATGGTATTAGAGGAATGGTACTATTATCCACTGCTGGTAAGCATTGGAACTGGTACATATATTAAGGGAAATAATCTGGTATTATTCAGTTGAACAAAATGTGTTTATTATAGGGCTCCAATTCCATCACTTGATTTATACTACAAACATTTTTTTCACAAGTTCCATAATGAATAAGTTTCATAAAGAACAAAAATTTTCCTTTTTCGCAACGGGTTTGCCGCCAGAACACAGGTGTCCTGAAAACCACCAGTAACTCAAACCCAAGATAGGAAAGGAAAAGACTCACATCAACATCGTCATCGTTGGACACGTAGATTCCGGCAAGTCCACCACTACTGGCCATCTGATCGACAAATGTGGGGGCATCGACAAGAGAACCATCGAGAAATTTGAGAAGGGCTCCTTCAAGGATACCTGGGTCTTGGATAAACTGAAAGCTGAACAGGAGCGCGGTATCACCATTGACATCTCCCTGTGGAAATTCGAGACCAGCAAGTATTATGTGACCATCATTGATGCCCCAGGGCACAGAGACTTCATCAAAAACATGATTCCAGGCACATCTCAGGCTGCCTGTGCTGTCCTGATTGTTGCTGCTGGTGTTGGTGAATTTGAAGCAGGCATCTCCAAGAATGGACAGACCCGTGAGCACGCCCTTCTGGCCTACACGCTGGGTATGAAACAGCTGATGGTTGGCGTTAACAAAATGGATTCCACTGAGCCACCCTACAGCCAGAAAAGATACGAGGAAATTGTTAAAGAAGTCAGCACCTACATTAAGAAAATCGGCTACAACCCTGACACAGTAGCATTTGTTCCAATTTCTGGTTGGAATGGTGACAACATGCTGGAGCCAAGTGCTAACATGCCTTGGTTCAAGGGATGGAAGATCACCCGTAAAGATGGCAATACCAGTGGAGCCACGCTGCCTGAAGCTCTGGATTGCAATCTGCCACCAACTCGTCCAACTGACAAGCCCCTGCGTCTGCCCCTCCAGGATGTCTCCAGAATTGGTGGTATTGGTACTGTCCCTGTGGGCCGAGTGGAGACTGGTGTCCTCAAGCCCAACATGGTGGTCACCTTTGCTCCAGTCAATGTTACAACTGAAGTAAAGTCTGTTGAAATGCACCATGAAGCTTTGAGTGAAGCTCTTCCTGGGGACAATGTGGGCTTCAACGTCAAGAACGTGACTGTCAAAGATGTTCGCCGTGGCAATGTGGCTGGTGACAGCAAACATGGTCCACCAATGGAAGCAGCTGGCTTCGCAGCTCAGGTGATTATCCTGGACCACCCAGGCCAGATCAGTGCTGGAGATGCCCCTATGCTGGATTGTCACACAGCTCACATTGCTTGCAAATTTGCTGAGCTGAAGGAGAAGATGGATCGTCGTTCTGGGAAAAAGCTGGAAGATGGCCCCAAGTTTTTGAAATCTGGTGATGCTGCCATCGTTGATATGATTCCTGGCAAGCCCATGTGTGTTGAGAGCTTCTCTGACTGCCCTCCTCTGAGCCATTTCACTATTCGTGACATGAGACAGGCAGTTGCTGTGGGTGTCATCAAAGCAGTGGACAAGAAGGCAGATGGAGCTGGCAAAGTCACCAAGTCTGCCCAGAAAGCTCAGAAGGCTAAATGAATATTATTTCCAACACCTGCCACCCCAGTCTTAATCAGTGGTGGAAGAATGGTCTCAGAACTGTTTGTCTCAATGGCCATTTGAGTTCAATAGTAGAAGACTGGTTAATGATTACAATGCATCGTAAAACCTTCAGAAGGAAAGGAGAATGTTTTGTGGACCATTTGGTTCTTTTGTGTGTGTGGCAGTTTTTTGGTTATTAGTTTTTAAAATCAGTACTTTCTAATGGAAACAACATGACCAAAAATCTGTCACAGAATTTTGAGACCCATTAAAATAACAAAGTTTAATGAGAAGAAAAAAAAAAGAACAAAAATTTTATAATGTTTGTGGTGGAATATATTTGTTGTAATCTAAATGTCCGTTACTGCCCTGGCCGGCTTGGCTCAGTGGATAGAGCGTTGGCCTGTGGACTGAAGGGTCCCAGGTTCGATTACTGCCAAGGGCACATGCCTGGGTTACGGGCTCGATCCCCAGTAGGGGGTGTATAGAAGGCAGCCTATCAATGATTCTCTCATAACTGTATCTATTAATAAAGAAATATATTTTAAAAAAATAAAATAAAAAATAAATGTTTGTTACTAGTAAAATGGATGCATAGCTAAATGTTCTAAAGAAAGGAAAAAAGAACAGAGTATGCATTGTGAAAAAGTAGAAAATAGATGGTAGTTTATAACATGATATTATTATGAAAATTAAAAACAGACACATCAAATAATATTATATTCTGGGTGGGCAAAAGTCGGTTTACAGTGTTAGAAACATCCAAACCTGTAAGAATTTTTATGAGTTTATTTGGACCAACTGACAACAATTGCCGGGAAGCAAAATCTCATTGGGCTGAGAACATGCTCTGGAGTATTGCAGGTTTGACCTTTTTCTATACATTACAGTCAAAGGAGGAAGCCCAAAGGGGTTGCATGAAATCCACTGATGATAGATTAGGAAGGTAGGAGGAAGCGAAGGGGGAAATCTCTTGGATTGGATAAAAAGTAGAATGAATAGACATGCAGTTCTTTTACGTAAGTAAGTCTAGGATAGTTAACATTTAACTTTAAAACAATAGCAATGAAGGTCTCTGTGGTCTCTTCCTCTGTGCCCTGAGGGGGTCTGGAAAAAGAAAATTACCCTGATATCCCAAAGGTATGTTATCATAGATGCAAAAAGACAACAAACAGGTTCAGTCAAGGTAAAGATTGACCTTTGTCAGGGAAGATACTGTCCTAAGACATAACTATTCACCATGACTCTCTTATCTTTAGTACGTTTTCATTTCAGACCATCCTGTGGTTATCTTAGTTCTCTGAGATTGTAAAGCCACCATGCAGGCCTCCCCTGAGCATGTCAGATTTAGTCTGTGGCCCCATTTTCATCCACAACAGCTATAACACGAATAAATAATATAAAAATTAATAAATAATAATACAAGAATACACTGTGTTTCACATACTCAAAACTATAAACCTACTTTTGCACATCCCATATTTAAGGCCACTTTTATTTTATATTTTAATGAGCACATTAAAAATATAGAATGAACTAAGGAGATCTGAAGAAAAGATTATTTATTTTTTATTTATTACTTTTATCAAATTTTTAATTAGAGTTGACATACATTATTAGTTACAGGTGTACACCCCATGATTAGAACTTACTAAATGATCATCCCAATAAATCACCACCAATCTGACACCATAAATAATTATTAGAATATTATTGACTATATTCCCTATACTGTACTTTACATCTCTATGACTATTCTTCAACAACCAATTTTTCTTCTTAATCCCTTCACTTTTTTCACCCATTTCCCCAACTCCCCCCTCATCTGGCAACTGTCCAAATGTTCCCTGTATCTATGAGCCTGTTTCTGTTCTGCTTGTCTGTTTATTTTGTTTTTTAGATTCAATTATTGATAATATGTATTTATTGCCATCTTATTGTTCATATTTTTTATCTTTTCTTTTTCTTCTTCTGAAAGAAGACCCTTTAGAATTTCATATAATACTGGTTTGGTGGTGATGAACTCCATTAGCTTTTTCTTGTTTAGGAAGCTCTTTTTCTGTCCTTGGATTCTCAATAATAACATTGCTGGGTAGAGTAATCTTGGCAATGGGCCTTGCTTTTCATCACTTTGAATATTTCTTGCCACTGCTTCTGGCCTGCAACAGGATTTTCTCCTGTTGAGAAATCAGCTGACAGTCTTATGGGAGCTCCCTTGTAGGTAAGATTGCTTTTAAGATTCTCTCTGTCTTTAACCTTTTGCATTTTAATTATGATGTATCTTGGTGTGGGCCTTTCTGGGTTCATCTGGCTTGGGTCTCTGAGCTTCCTGGATTTGTATGTCTATCACCTTCCCCAAGTTAGGGAAGTTTTCTGTCATTATTTTTTCAAATAGGTTTTTCATTTCTTGGTCTCTTTCTTTTCATCCCAGCACTCCCATAATGTGAATGTTGGTATGCTTGAAGTTGTCCCAAAGACTCCTTAACACTATCTTCATTTTTGTGGATTCTTTATTTGCTGTTCTGATTAGGTGTTTTTGCTTCCTTTTACTCCAAATTGTTGATTTGATTCGCAGCTTCATCTACTCTACTGGTGAAACCCTTATAAATTATTCTTCGTTTCATTTAGTGTAACCTTTATTTCTGACTGGTCATTTTTTATGCCATTGAGTTTCTCACTTAGGATAATTAAGTATCCTTATAACCAGTGTTTTGAATTCTGCAACTCTACATCTAGTAGATTGCTTGTCTCCATTTTTTTTTTTTTCACTGTCTACAGGGTATGGCCCCACAATGACCTTTTTTTAAAACATATTTTTATTGATTTCAGAGAGATAGGGAGAGAGAGATAGAAACATCAATGATGAAAGACAATCATTAATCGACTGCCTCCTGCACACCCCCTATTGGGAATGGAGCCCACAACCCAGGCATATGCCCTTGACCGGAATTGAACCTGGGTCCCTTCAGTTCACAGGCTGATGCTCTATCCACTGAGCCAAGACAGCTAGGGTGCTTATCTCCATTTTGTTTGGTTCTTTTTCTGGGATTTTGTTATCTTCTTTCATTTGAAACATGTTTCTTTGTCTGCTCATTTTAGCAGCCTCCCTGTGTTTGTTTCTAGATAGAATTGCTATGTCTCCCAGGCTTGGTATAGTGGCCTTATGTAGTAGGTGTCCTGTAGGGTTCAGTGGCACAGCCTCCCCAATCACCAAAGCTGGGCACTTGAGGTGCACCCTCTGGATAGGCTGTGTACACCCTCCTCTTATAGTTGAACTTGATTATTGTTGGCACATCCATGGGAGAGATTCTCCCCCACCCCCCCAGCCCCCCACCCCGGGCTATGACCACTTACCTTGACCACCATGGAGGATCAGTTGTGCAAGGGCCCACTTCATGGATCAGGGCTTACTTCAACAGGGCTCTAGTGCCCACAGACCTACTCCTTGAGTGTGCTGCACATGGAGGTGGTTGGGTCATGGTACTTTGCTGTGAACTGAAGCTGTCCACTGGGTATGATGGCTCGGGGGCCTCCCAGGAGGTGCAGGCCAAGGTCAACCACCACTTGTATTCTGCCTAAGGCCATCTCACATGAGCTACAAAAGCAATATATAGATGCTGCTACTTTTGCTGGGCTTAGAGGTGCCCCGGCAAAGCCAAAGCTGTAAACTAGGGCTGGCTGCTTAAAGACCAACCCCTGGCCCCACTTAGTGAGAGGTAC
>NW_005873594.1:0-22210 GCF_000147115.1 Myotis lucifugus | reverse complement strand
TCTGCTTGACAAAGCTGATGACCATTCGCCCCCAAAATGAGAGGGTCTGGGAGTGCTGACCTGGGCCTCGGAGACCCCCACCCACGGTGATTACAGCCTGAGGCACCTGGACAAAGCCTCCTTTCACGAGGAATGGACTATGGCAGTGGCCTCTATGCTGACAATTAGGAGACCCCTTGGGGAGCTTTTAAAACATCTTGCAGCCCAGGGAGGCCCTCACACCAATGGCATCAGGGTTTCTGGGGCAGGGCTCTGGCCCTGGATCTTACTTTAGCTCAGTGGTTCTCAACCTTCTGGCCCTTTAAATACAGTTCCTCATGTTGTGACCCAACCATAAAATTATTTTCGTTGCTACTTCATACCTGTAATGTTGGTACTGTTATGAATCGTAATGTAAATATCTGATATGCAGGATGGCCTTAGGCGACCCCTGTGAAAGGGTCGTTCGACCGCCAAAGGGGGCGCGACCCACAGGTTGAGAACCGCTGCTTAGCTCCTCACAAGAGTCTAACCTGCAGCCAGAGCTGAACATCTGGGCCCAGGGATGAAGTAATTCCCTAACTTGCCTGCCCGTGGATTCACCCAGAGACTTGCTACTCAAAGTGTGGTCCCTGGACCAGCATGGTCAGAATCACCGAGTTGCTAGTAAAAAATGCAGAAATGGCCCTAGCTAGTTTGACTCAGTGGATAGAGTGTCGGCCTGTGGACTGAAGGGTCCCAGGTTCGATTCCGGTCAAGGGCACATATGCCTGGGTTACAGGCTTGATCCCCAGTAGAGGGCATGCAGGAGGCAACTGATCAATGATTCTCTCTCATCATTGATGTTTCTATCTCTCTCTCCCTCTCCATTCCTCCCTGAAACCAATTCTATCTATCTATCTATATGGCAGAAATGCAGCTTCTTGGCATTTTAACAAGATCCCGGGAGATTCTGCTCGTGGTAAGTAAGGTCTGAGAAGCACTAAGCACAGACGGCTGGGCCCAGCCTGGAGCCCAGGGAACTTGCCTGAGCATCTGCATTTTAGAAGCAGACGGGGTGGTTCTTTTTAAGATGGAGACTGGGAAATGCTGCAGCAAAGGGAAGTCAGGAGACCTGGGCCCAGCCTGTGCTGCCCTCACTCACCGTGTGACCTAAGACAGCGCGTCCCCTCTCTGAGCCTCAGTTTCTTTATCTCTAAGTAAGAAAGCTGGACGAGGTCAGTGGTTGTCAAACCTTTTAACACTGTACACCCAATATTTCTCAGCTGCCTCCCAGAGAGGCACCTGGGAATGTGGGAGAATTCTGGGGGCCTCGCAATGACTGGGGCTCCGTCGGCAGCTATGGGCTGAGGCCTGGGGTGCACCCCACAATGTAAGGGAAGTCCTGTGAGACGAAGAATGGTCCCGCCTAAAACACCGACAGCACCCCACTGAGAAACCCTGCGGCTTTGGGCAAAGGAAATTCAGGGTGGGGCAGAAGCAGGTTTACAGTCGAGAGCGTGAGAAACAGTTGATTCTTGTACTGTTTATTTATTACTTATTGTATTGTTTTCCAAACGAACAATTGTAAACCTACTTTTGCCCCGCCCTGTATTACTCCACGCCTGTCTGTGAAAGTTACAATCAGAGAAGCCGGGGGTCGCCCCCTGTGGATAAGCGAACCACTGTGCCGTTTTTTAGGCCTGCATCTCCCCTGTGTCTGTCATTGCCACGCTGAGCAATAAGCGGAGTACGAATGACTTATCAGCCCCATTTTACAGATGGAGAAAATGAGGGTCCTCGGATGTCCCCCAGAACCCCTGACTAGGGCCTCTTCTGGGTTTATAGGGTTGCAGTCTGCCTGACTCAAATAACTAAGTTTCGCTGCATTCGCTGATGTATGGACCTCTGGAGTGGGAAGGGCCATGAAGGGTAGAACTTGGGCATGTTTGCCCTGCAAAGATACTGGCTTATTCTGTAAATGCATTGTGGGCTCTACCCCAGGGCCTTTGCACATGCTGATTCCTACTAGAATTCTCTTTCCCCAATATCCTCAATACTTGCTTCCTCACCTTCTTTGAATCTCAGCTCAAATGTCACCTGAGAGAAGCTTTCCTTGACTACTTTATATTAAACTAGAGGCTCAGTGCATGAAATTCATGCATAGGTGGGGTCCCTAGGCCTGGCCAGCGATCAGGGCTGACCTGTGGGGCGGTTGGGAGGCCCCCCTCTGGCACCTGCCTTGGCCAGTCTGGCACCACCCACTTGCCAGCCCCGCCCCCTGCTGCCAGCAGTCACCTCCCTCTGCGGGGTGACTGGTGGAGTGATTGGGGGCCCCCGCTGGCACCCACTTTGGCTGGCTTGAGGCCTGTGGGCTGGGGGCAGCTCCTGCACTGAGTGTCTGCCCCCTGGTGGTCAGTGCGCCTCATAGCAACTGGTCATTCTGCTGTTCAGTTGATTTGCATATTAGGCTTTTATTATATAGGAAGGAAGGAGGATAGTAGTTTTGTCGCTGGCATCCCTATCCCTTCACTTTGCTTTTCCCCACAGCACTCATAACCACCTGACACCACAGGCATATACACGTATGTATATTTACTTGTTTCTGTTTCCTCCCACTAGAATATAAATGCCAGTAGGGCCAGGACTTCCATTTGTTGATAAATGCATGAAGATCAGCCGGGCCAGAAGCCGCTGGGCCAGCGTGACCCCAGGATGGTCGCAGGCAAGCAGCGCCCGGCCCGAAGCAGCCGCAGGCTCTGAATGTAACCTGGGTGCTGACCGCCACCCCCCTCTCCAGCCCGTGACCTTCGCTGAGTCACTTCCCTGCCTGCAGCCTTGGTTTCCTCCGTCATGACAGGGGATGATAACACTGCCTCCCAAGGAAACAACCTGCGAAAAGCACCTCAATTGGGAATTTCCCGGAGTCAGGGCCCAATCACTGCGCCTCCTTTCCTCTTCCCGCCCGCAGGAAGTCCCATGGGAGTTTCTCTCTGGGCTTTCTCAGTCTGAATCACAGAGCCTGCTGTGCTACAGCCTTAAGCACGCCTTCCCCCTGGGCGGTGGCTCCGGGGCCCCACCCCTCTCCACCCCCCACTCTCCAGGTCTAGTTCCCACACCGCAGGAGCACACAAACACCCGGGACTCCCGCCACCAGACCCCGCTCCGGGCTCAGTGTCTCCCCAGCGGCACAGGGGAGGCCTGGCTACTCACGGTGCCAGAATTCACATATTTCTTTTTCTTCATTTTCTTTTTGGGGTTTACCACCTGCAGGAAAAAACAGTTACCAGGTAAGAAAGAGGCTTCCAAACTGACAGACTGGACCCTGGGGCTTCCTGGTGGCAGTGGGGGGTTGAGGGGGGGGTGGGGGAGGAAGAGCCAGGGTGTGGCCCAGACCCTGGAAGCAGAAAAGGCTGAGAAGATCAGCCATCCCGGGAGGAGGCCCCAGGCATTTAGATTGAGAGAGCCTGGCATCTAGACTTACGCAACCAGGCTCCCCGATTGGACATAGTGTCCCATAAGCAAACACACCAAGAATAATATTTACTTAACCTCCTTTCCCACTACTTCCCAACACACCCTGCGCCCTATGCAGCCAGAGGAGCTCGATGTTGCAAAGGGGCCCTGCCCATGCCTGCCCTGAGCCGAGCAGGCTGTTCTCTCAGCGGGAACCCGCCCCCCCACAGCCCTCCCTGCGCCTCCCTGGAGACCCAGCCTTAGGGCTCCCTGGGGCCTGTGAGCTCCCCCACCCCCCGCCCTCACACTGCACTTAGAACCTCCTTAACCGTTCTTCGCGTGTAAGCTTTCATTCCAAACCCAACCCGTCATCAGAGAAGATACCTCAGCCCTAGCTAGGCATACAGTAGGTGCTAAACAAACATTTCTTGGTGGGTTAACTCGATGGTCTTAACTGGGGGCCCACCCCACCCTTGGAGAGATCTGGCAACGTCTGGAAATATTCGTGGTTGTCACGACTAGGGGAGTAGGCAGAGACAAAGGAGGCTGCCAAACACCCTGCACCCCGCGGGACAGCTCCCCACGGCAAAGTCCTGAGTGTGAGATGCCAGCGGTGCGAGGCGGAGGCCCTGGCTGCTGGGGCACCTGGCCTGGCAGCCTCCGGGGGCATCGCCTGCGCACCTTGGTACCTAACCTGAGCCTCGCCGGCTCTTTTGTGTTTTTTCTGTGCAAGTCTAGGCCCAGCCCTTCCCTAACCTCCGACTGAGCAAAGCAAGACGACCTCCCCACCTGCTGTCCTTCCCTCTCCCCCCTCCCCTGTCCTTGTTCCTGAGGGTCTCTTCTGCCTGGAGGATGCTGAGAGCCACTTAGAACCTCCTGAACTGCTCTTCACGTGTAAGCTTGGAGACAAGGAAACTCAGGCACAGAGACAGCAAGTGCTTTGCCAAAGGGCACGGAGCTGGTCTGGGTAGTGACAGAATTAGGAGCCAGGTTCCTGCCTCAGGCCCCTGGGTAAGAAATGCCAACACATTCCTTCACAGATGTTTGCCAGGTGGGGTGGCATGGGGTGCCAGTTCCTCTCCTCTAGAATCTTTACTCCAGTTGGAGAAAGAAGCTATGTCCTCAGAGAGGTGACGAGGGCCACCAAGACCGGGGAGTCGGAACCGTGAAGGCGCTGTTCGAAGGAAGGACCATTCCCCGAGCAGGAGGCACCGCGGGAAGACGTGGAGGGACAGGAAGGACCTGGGCGTGGAGAGGTGGAGGGAGGCATCCCGGTCAGGAGATATTGGGGGGAAAGGAGTGTAGGACTGGGGAGCCACAGGGTGGAAGAGAGGAAAGGGGGCGGGCTGGGAGAGAACCTCCAATGCCAACTGAAATGCCGGAACACCACCCAGCAGCGAGCAGGGACTGATGACCTCTGAGCTGATGGGGGACGAGGTCACAGCAGGCTCTGGGATGCCGGGGCCTGGTGAAGGTGAGTACGAGGGAGGAGGAAGGACACCCAGGGGGGTGTCTACAGATGTTTCCTCATCTGCAAAATGGGAATAAAAGGCAGCTACCTCATGGAGAGATGTAGGGACTAATGGGTCCATGCAAGGCGGGTGCTCACGACAGGGTCT
Organism: Myotis lucifugus; assembly: GCF_000147115.1. NCBI lineage: Eukaryota > Metazoa > Chordata > Mammalia > Chiroptera > Vespertilionidae > Myotis > Myotis lucifugus. The sequence continues at coordinate 17,177 of NW_005873594.1, read as the reverse complement.
GGAGTGCAGTGGGTACTGTGGACGTGAAGGCTGCTGTTACGTTTTATTACTTCTACTTACCACCCCCACCCCCAGGCCAGGTGACTGGTCGGAGGGCTTCTGGGTGTTGGACCAGGTAATGAGCTATGGCAAAAGAGCGCCATCAAGAAGTGACCACAGGCCGAAACCGGTTTGGCTCAGTGGATAGAGGGTCGGCCTGCGGACTGAAAGGTCCCAGGTTCGATTCCGGTCAAGGGCATGTACCTGGGTTGCGGGCACATCCCCAGTAGGAGATGTGCAGGAGGCGGCTGATCGATGTTTCTCTCTCATCGATGTTTCTAACTCTCTATCTCTCTCCCTTCCTCTCTGTAAAAAAATCAATAAAATATATATATATATATAAAAGAAGAAGTGACCACAGATCTTGGGCCCCGGGCATGGCTGTGGGGGAAGGAGAGAGGGAGGGGTCGGGCCCCCAGGAAGATACAGAAGGAAGAGCTGGATTTGGGGCGCAGGAGGGACCTTCAGGTGGAGGGCCAGCAGGCTGTGCAGGTGGCAAGTGCGAGTCAGGGAGCGAAGCCCAGGACGACCCCAAATCCTCCTCAGGCAGGAAAGCCGGGTGGTGGCACGGCGCTCAGCGTCTTGGGAAGCAGCCTCAGTGTTGAGATGAGGGCGCAGTCGCAGCTCCAATGCTGCCCCGTGCCTCGGTTTCCCCATCTGTCCCAGGAGGGTGTGGAAGTTTGAGAACTGAGTGCATCTCAAGCTTTTACTCCAACGTAGCCCTCCCAGCTGAAGAGCAGGCATGGACTCCTGGGGATCTGGGCGTCACCCCGAGATCAGGCCACAAGCACATGTCTTTGAAGTCTTCTGTGTTGTCTTTAAATTAGCCACGATTCCACATTTCCACTCTCTAATTATAACTGTTTTAATATTAAAGCAACGTTTTGTTCTCAGATCTTCCTGCGAAGTGGCCCTGAAGAGACGCCCTGTTTATCCTGAGGTTTTGTGCACTCCCCACCCATGTACCGGCCTCGCCCGCCCTCAGGTCCCATGAGGGGGACCAGCGCCCCCTAGCGGTCAGGCCAGGAACCTCCCAACCCCTGGGCTGGAGTTCTAAGCCTTATTCTTTTCTCTCTCTTCACACCCCAAGTCCCCAGGGCCTCCAGCGCCCATCTGGGGTCTGCCCTCCTGTACCAGGGGTCAGGGCGTGGCTCCCAGGAGCCAGGAGCTGCTCTGGCTCTGGGGAGACGACACTGAGACACCGCCCGCACCCAGAGGCAGCACCTGCGTGAATGAAGCCACGAGGCTGAGCCAGCAAGCAGGGTCAGAGAGCCTCCGATGGCCCAGTGGGCTCAAAGCGGGTGGGCAGAGGGAAGGGCTGGGGCCAGACCCTAGGGGCCTCATGGGGGTGACATGTGCGCCCACAGATTGCAAGTCGCTGCAGCAGGGCACAGTTGGAGGAGCTGGGACTTCGCCCCATAGGTCCAGCCCTGTAGGGTCTCGGCTGGGGTGGGTGTCTTTCCGAATCTCCTCCGGTCCCCAGCGCCAGTGAACCAGGCTGCGGTGGTGGGTGGTGGGTGGGACTTACAACCAGGTTTGAAGCGGCCGCGATGTGGTCAGGTGACCATGTTGGAGGAGCACTCAGGTTACTGAGTGGACGGAAGGAGGCGGGAAGGCTGTTAGGGGCCGTTGCAAAACCTACTCAGGGGAGATGGCAGTGGGGTGGACGGGAAGGACGGGAACACATGTCAGCATGTTTCGCTGGTTGGAATAGGTTGCAGCCATGGATGGCGAGGGGCCACAGTCGTCAAGGGGGCTCCAGGCGCTGTGGCCCCCGTGGTGGCGGCACAGGCTGGCCAGGGGAGGGAGGGCTTCGGGGAGACTGTGGCCAGATGCGTTCGGTTTGGGAAGGCCGAGTCCGCAGAGCGGCCGGCAGACAGCTGGACGTACAAGTCGGACCGGGTCACGCTGGGGCCCCAGACGACGGTCCCTCCCGAAGAGGCCTGTGCTGTCTTCAGGCCTCCCAGTGACACCCCGCAGTGCAAGGACCCTCCGCGGCCGCCAGAGGCCATTCCTTTCTGCCTGACGCCTTTCAGCGTGAACAGCACCCTGCTTCCCAGCGCTCAGTTCCTCGGTCGATGACAAGGGAGCAGGGATCCACGACCAAGAAAGAAGTCACCCAACCTTTCTGCTAACTGGGAGCCGGTGCCTCTTCTGTCTGTCAAGCTCCCTTAGAAGCCAGACTCCCACTGATCTGTCCCCTCCCCTCCCCTCCCCTCTCCTCCCCTTCCCTTCCCTAAAAATCTCCCTAAAGGAGGCCAGAGAGAGACGAAGCCTGCTTCTCTGTCTGGGTGGGAGATGGGCAGAGAACAAAGCCTTCCCTGTGGAGAATTCAAAGGAATCCCCCACCCCCGCTCACTCCATCTTCACAATGGCCTTGTTCAACTGAAGCCAGTGTGTGGATGTCTAAGAAGCACCTACTGTGTGCCCAGCAGTGGCCAGACGACCGTGAAGAGAGGCAGCCAAGAGGGCTATCACCTGCCCTTGGAGGGCTATCACCTGCCCTTGGGGGGCTTCGGTGCAGTTGGAACAGAGATGCAGGGGGAGGGGGAGGATGGAGGGCTCAGATTCGGTGACGGGAGTCGAAGCCAGCTCTGCAGCCTCCCCAGCCGAGCGCTGCTAACGTGAGGCGAGAGCCCGCTCGTGGGGTGGTTGTGAGATGTCCATCTCCTGGCGCACAGGACGCTGGGAGACAGCGCTGACGTCATGCCCACTCGGCCGGGCCTTGTTCTGGTAGCTCATTTAATTCTCCGAGGCCTTGCAGAGTGCTTCAGGAACCTGGCCAAGCTCACAGGCCTGTGTGAGGCAGAGTCAGGCTACGGGCTCCAGCAGCAGCTCCGAGGGAAGCCAGCACTGGAGCAGGAGCTGAGCTGGACTGGAAGGTGGGAGGGCCCCCCAGAGGGAGCGCACACACTAGCAAGGGTTCATCCGCAGGCACTGGCCTTCGAGGGCAAACTCCATTTTCTCCAGAGAGATGGTGCCTCGCCCCAGGCTCTCCTGGCCCTCCCAGGGGCACCCTGACTCCTGTTCCTCCGAGTCCTCCCTCCAGAAGACCTAGACCTGCTCTCATCAAAGGCAGAGGGCCATCTTGACCTCAGGACCTCGGCTCTCAGGCCTGGAACCCTCTGATACTGTCCCCCACCTTCTGCCTCACCCCCACTTCCATCCCCCACTTTGTTGGGAGTACTCATTTTGGGGGGCACTCTAGCTCAGAGATTTGAAGTCAGATCAGCCTAGGCCAGGGGCCGGCAAACTATGACTACGAGCCACATGCGGCTCTTTGGCCCCTTGAGTGTGGCTCTTCCTAAGCCTTAGGAGTACCCTAATTAAGTTAATAACAATGTACCTACCTATATAGTTTAAGTTTAAAAAATTTGGCTCTCAAAAGAAATTTCAATCGTTGTACTGTTGATATTTGGCTCTGCTGACTAATGAGTTTGCCGACCACTGGTAGGCTGTTTGCCCCTGGATTCCGCCATCTACTGAAATGTGCCTTTGGGCAAGTCCCCTGACTTTGCTGGGACTCAGTCTCCTTTACTGTAGGGTGAGACAAGAACACCCCCTCACAGGAGAACCTGCGAGACCCAGCCCTGCACATGCTCCCTGAGGCCTCAGTGGCTGGGAGCTACGTGACATCGGGCACACCCCAGGCTTCGGGCGTCCGCCTCACCTCGTAGATGTTGAACTGGCTCTGCCCGCGGGCCAGCTCCCGGTAGCTGGTGGTGAACTCCCCGATGAAGTCGTGGCTGCAAAGGAAGGCTCTGCTGAGACCTGTGCCCACCCCACCTCTTGCGTGCCCCCTGGCTCTCCATCCCGCCCAGGCCTCTTCTCCAGGGCGCACGCCAGCTGGGAGGCTGGGTCCCTGGGGAGGAGTCCAGTGTCACCCACGGAGCAAACACCCAACGGTCAAGGAGCAGAGGGCAGGGCCCCAGAGGATGGGACCCATTTCTACTTGGATTCCTGTTTGAACAAACCAGCAACAAACGGTGTTTGGGTGACAACTAGGGAAATGTGAATACGAAATGAATATTAGAAGGTACTCAAGACTCACTGTTCAAGTGTCAGGTGTGATAATGGCATTCATAGTTACATAGGAAATGCCCTCATTTTTTTAGACATTCCCAATGAGATATTTAGAGATAAAAATGCCGTGATGTCTAGAATTTAGATTACATCAACAAAACACAAATAAAGCAAACATGGCAATGTGTCACGCTTGTTAGATTCAGGTGATAGGCTTAAAAGTGTTCATTAAGCTCTTCTCCAGTTTTCTGTAGCTTTGTCACTTCTCCAATAACACTTGGCCTCTGTCCGTGGAGGCCCTGGTGGTGTTTTCTGCAGTGTCTGCACCTTCGGGGGCCCTGTGTGGGCGTTTATATTAAGTGCAGCAAAACCTCGTACAAAGCGGAACTGCGACCCCCGCTGCGGCTGGCCGCCTTTGACCTTCACGCGCCGGCCTGGGCTGCCTGCAGGAGACTGATGCCGGGAGGTGCCCTGCCCGCCGTGAGCACACACCGTATTTCCCCTACAGATTCACAGCTCTCCCCGTGCAGACTGTGAGCTCCTTGGTGGTGGGACCAGTGGCATCTGGTGGCTGTCCCCTGCTTTCTCAGTAAAAGAGAAGTAGGGAGAACTCCCGGGTAAGATGAGATAAATCATGGGAGCAAATAGGAAGCCGACCGGCCTGTGATGTGGTTAAAGAGGACGGGCGTGGGCCACGGGAGCTCCCTGGGCGGTGCAGGCTCTGGCCGGCTCTACAGGAAGGTCTCAGGGGAAGGTAAGCTCCTGGGAAGAGGCTTGGGCCTGACTTAGCGCTGCGTTTGCACAGCCCTGTGCCACGCCCCTGTCCACACCACAGACTTGGGAGGACCAGGGGAGCCCCGGGGTGTAGAGCCCCTCTCTGCCCCTGCTACTGCCTGAGAATGGAGAGGCCACAAAGGTCGGGGGGGGGGGGGGCTGGATTTGGCTCAATAGATAAGGAGGAGCCGGAGAGGGTTCTGGACGGAAGCCTTCGTGTCCTGTCTGACTTCCCAGCGACCCTGCTCCTTGAGGACAGAGAAGGGGAGGGAACCACCCTCCACTGGCCAGGCTGGGCCCTCCTCAGGCACCGCCTCGCTGCTCAGTCCCTTCCTGTGCGGCCAGCTTCCCTTCCACTGCCGAGCTCCTCCTCCGCGCCTCGGTCCCCCCCCAAGGCTGAGCTCACAGAGGATGAGTCCCGAGGGCTCCGGGCATCACTCTCTCTAGACCTCACGACAGGCACGTTTCAGAAACCCCAAGGCCTCCCCCCTGGGGGAGGTGTTAGGCACCTGCCGGCAGCTGTCTGAGGAAAAGAGGCCTCTCGTGTCCTTTGCACCGTGCCCCGCGGACCGAGGTCCTCCCGTGCCCGGGGAGCCGGGCTGGGACCGTCACGGGGCAGGGGATGGCCCTCAGGAAAACCCAGGCCTCAGTCCCACGTGAGGGCGGGGCCCATCCTCCCCTGTGGCTGCCCACCCTTGTCCCCTGTGCCCTTCGGCCTGCTTACCTGCCATCTCGATCCCAGTCGTACACCTCCACCTTGATGGTCCTGTGGGACAAAGGGTCCGTGGTGGGATGGGCTTGACCCAACATCCACGTCACCTGAGGACGGGGCCCTTCTCACGCTCCCGGGCCAGAGAGGATGCTGGGACATCCACCAGAAGACGGGGCCCTTCTCATGCTCCCGGGCCAGGGAGGATGCTGGGACATCCACCAGAAGACGGGGCCCGTCTCACGCTCCCGGGCCAGAGAGGATGCTGGGACATCCACCAGAAGACGGGGCCCTTCTCACGCTCCCGGGCCAGAGAGGATGGGGGGACATCCACCAGAAGACGGGGCCCTTCTCATGCTCCCGGGCCAGGGAGGATGGGGGGACATCCATCAGAAGACGGGGCCCTTCTCACGCTCCCGGGCCAGAGAGGATGGGGGGACATCCACCAGAAAACAGGGCCCTTCTCACACTCTGGGCCAGAGAGGATGCTGGGACATCCACCAGAAGACGGGGCCCTTCTCATGCTCCCGGGCCAGGGAGGATGCTGGGACATCCACCAGAAAAGAGGGCCCTTCTCACACTCTGGGCCAGAGAGGATGCTGGGACATCCATCAGAAGACAGGGCCCTTCTCATGCTCCCAGGCCAGGGAGGATGGGGGGACATCCACCAGAAGACAGGGCCCTTCTCACACTCTGGGCCAGAGAGGATGGGGGGACATCCACCAGAAGACGGGGCCCTTCTCACACTCTGGGCCAGAGAGGATGGGGGGACATCCACCAGAAAACAGGGCCCGTCTCACGCTCTGGGCCAGAGAGGATGCTGGGACATCCACCAGAAGACGGGGCCCGTCTCATACTCCCGGGCCAGAGAGGATGGGGGGACATCGACCAGAAAACAGGGCCCTTCTCACACTCTGGGCCAGAGAGGATGGGGGGACATCCACCAGAAAACAGGGCCCTTCGCACACTCTGGGCCAGAGAGGATGCTGGGACATCCACCAGAAAACAGGGCCCTTCGCACACTCTGAGCCTTCAGTGAGAGGCAGCAGCCCGAGACACAAAGGAACTATCTTGAGGCCTTTTAGCAAAAGTCTTAGGGACAGAGGCAGCCCTAGAGCTGTGCAGGGAGGATATGGAAAAACACCTCAGACTTCAGTTCACCCTGCCTTCTGCGTGCCCACCCCAGATTGGGCACAAGTCCCAGCACGAAACGGCACAATGAATGTATGAGGGGTGGGGCCGTCGTAGTGGGGGTGTGCTGCTCCCCGATCTCAGGCCTAAGCAGGGTGAGCTCTCCTGCCGCAGGGCTCGGGGCCGTGGGGGCTGAGTGGTGGGAGGCAGCCTGCGTGCCAGGGAGGGGCCCAGGGCCCAGCTCGGGATGGCCTGCTGAGGGGTTCCATGCCACGACTGGCTCCTGAGTGAGGGTGTAATTATCTTCACATTTTCGCCCGGCTGCTTTAATTAGTTTGTTTTGACTCCTGTGCATGGGGCTGGGCTCTGGAAGCCCATTTTATTTTTAGCCTGTTTCCATGGCAACAGGTTAGCGGACCAGAGGCAGAGGAGGGAGGTGGAAGGCTGCAGGTTAACCCTTGGTGCCAGTGGTCCTCCAGGGATGCCCAGGGAGGGGGGAGCCAGGGTCCCACTGCAGGGTCAGGGTCTGGGGAGGTCTCCAGCCTTCAGTTCTAAGTGGGGCACGCAGAGGTGGCTGCCCGCCCGGGGCCTGCTTTCCATGAGCATCTCATCATCTCGCCACCCATGGCTGCGGCCCGTCTCCTGGGGTCTCTGAGGACTCGGCCTCGGGGCTCCGCAAGCCCAGAAGGAGGCGCTGTGTGCCTTCGGATGAGCCTCCGTGGGTGTGGACGGGGCAGGCTGCGGATTCCCCGCTGGGGCAGACACTGCGCTGGAATGAAGGAATGCCTGTAGGTTGTGCATCCATTGGGTTTCTGTTACTAAGATGCAAAATGAGGGCGGGGGGCACAGAAGCCCACCATTTAAAGGAACCCTGTAAATTCTTGTGAGAAGCAAAAACAATGTCTCTCTGAGGTGAATTATTGTGGAAAGAAAATAAACCAAGCCCCGGGAGGTGGGCGGGTGAGCGGGAAAGAGTGGGAAGAGGCTGGGGTGTGGACTGGGGTGTAGGCTGCTAGCTGGGGGGCCCGGGGCTGTCACTCAACCTCTGTGAGCCACGAGCCAGCGCGTTAAAGTAGGGATAATCATGTTCTCACAGAATAGCTGCAAAGACACGTTGGTGAAACCTGCCTGCACGCAGTGGGTGCTATAAAAATGCCCCTTCTCTCCCCTGGAGCATTCGGCCATGTGCGAGTCATTTTCATATGAAATTTACTTAGATCAGGGACACCCAAACCTGGGTACCTGACCTGCACCTTCTGGTTCCTGGGATGACAAGCCTGCAAGTGACCTTAGCGGCACCCACGCCTGCCCGCCTGATAGGTCACCAGGAGCTTTTCAGACACACAGGCCCCAGGCACCGTTCTCGGCAGCTCCGGGCAGGGCACTGGAGGGTCTGAACCAGGACCCTGCCCCACAGTTTCCCAGTCCTTCCGCAGAGCCCTCCAGCTCTGCGGGGGACAGCGGGGGGCCTCAGGGACCCCAGGAAAGAGTGCCTCTCCTCGGATCACTAACACCAGCCTCTCAGGTGAGGGAGCAGCGACAGCCACGTGCTCAGAGGCTGTAGGAGGACCCTGGTCACGGCCACAGCTTGGACACCCACATATCACTGGGGAGATTTTTTAATAATCGCAGGGCCAGCGGGCCTGACTGAACTAGCCTAGATAGGACTCAGGCACGGGGAGCTTGAGAAGTCCTCTGTCTGATGCTGCTGTTCAGCCAGAGCCCCTGACCTCCCTGGTTTCAAACTGGATTGCACATTGGCTGCCCGAGAGCTTTAGCAACTCCATGCTGATGCCTCAGATGCCCACTCCCCCCCCCCACCCACCCCCCGAGACTCAGAATCAAAGGGTCTGGGTGCACCTGGCAGGGGACTTGCTTAAAGCTCCTCTGGGGAATTGAACTTGCAGCTGAGGTGGAGACACTGAGTGTGAGATTCCTGTGCAATCGAGGCTCCAGGGACGGCGCATGCAGCCCAGGGTCCGATTATCTGGGAGGCTGCAAACTCCAGGCGAGGGGGAGAAGGAGGTGAGAGAAACGCTGCCCAGGGACAGGGAAGGCAGGCACAAGCCGGACACAGCTGTGACTACTCTGCTGACAGCTCTGTCGCTGTCCAGCCCTGGCTGGGCCCCCAAGTCACCTCACATGCCCCCTGAGGGCTGCAGCCTTGGCTCCCAACCCCTTAGCTCAGGTCCAACAAAGGCTCGTGTCGGACCAACTGTGACTTCTGGGGACAGCACCCCAGAGATGTGGGTGTGGGACAAGGAAATGGGCCTCTGCTGCCCACACACGAACATCTGATTTAGCAAAAAGGGCTCCGGACATGGAGCCCTGGTTGAGAGATGGAGCAGGTGGGCAGGGAGGACTCTGCCCAACTGGCTTAGCCTCGGAGACTCTGTTTACGCCTCTGTGAAATGGTATCACAGCCACGGGGGGTTGCTGTGAGAAGTCAGCTACGTCCTCCTCGCGGCAGCACTGGACACCTGTGGTTCTGAAACACCCAGCCTTTCCCCAAGCTCCTGTCTCCCAAACAGCTCCCATTCACACGAAGCTGCCAGCTCCACCCGGCCAGGTTCGCTGCTGCACCCTCAGCCCCGGGACCAGCGCCTCGCACATAAGAGGGGATAGACGTGGTCTGACTAAATGCCATACCTGCCCTCTGAGAACTTCTATCCCCTGGTGAGGTGGCCCTCCCTCCTCTGAACCACAGGGGAGGCCCGAGTGAGCGGCTTTCCCCGTGGCACGCAGCCGGTCAGCAGCCAGCGCCAGGCCCGCGCGGGAGCCAGTGCCTGTGGGTCCCGGGACGCCTGGGGCTGGACAGAGCTGGGCATGCGTGAGCCTTGGCAGGACAGAGGGTGAGGGACACGGCAGAGACGCCCAGCCTCCCCCAGCTCGCCCAGCAGCTCTATCTATAGTCTCCCAGGAGCCGCACAGACCTGCCTCCTAATGAGCCTCTCCCGGCTCCAGGATGTACATCCTGCTGCTGCTTACAAGGCCCCGGGCTGACAGGCCCCGAGGGGTTTGCCCTAAACTGACAATCAGAGAGGCTCCAGGGCAGACGAGGAGTGGGGGTGCCCACTGGGGCAGGCAGCGAGACCAGATGGCGGGGGGTGGCAGGGTGCCTCTGTCCGAGGTCAGCCTCTGCAGGTGTGTGTGTGGGGGGGCGGGGAGCGGGATGACACACTCCTAACGGAGGTCACCCGGCTGGCCTGGCCCCTCCCGGCGCTCAGCGGGTGGTGGGCTCAAAGGAGAAGCTGCTGGTTCTTCAGGGGCAGACAGAAGTGTGACGCTCCCGAGATGTGAGTGCCCCACCTCCCCCTCTGCACCCTCTTAAAATCACTCATTCAAATCCAGGTGTGAGTGAATGACAGCAGCCAACCAGGGGAGTCTGGTTTAATGAGGACAAACGCTCAAGTCACAGAATGTTCTAGGAGAGAGGAGGGGGCTCCGGGGTGGCAGGGAAGTGCCTCCTGTCATCACCCACTTCACCCGCTGGAGGCTGGACGGGCCCTGGCCCTCCTGCCACGGCCTCTGCCGCCAGCCCTGCTCGGCTGGGGCACTTGAGTTCGGCCTCGTGTGGACTGGAGACAAGCAGGGGGGGGGGGCCCAAACCCCAGGGCCAGCCCGGAGGTAGCTCTGGAAGGAGAACTGTCCCTTCTCCGTGCCCTGCAAGTTCCATAATCTCCGGTCCTCCCCTCCCCGTCTGTGAAACGGGGGTCACCAGCACCCACCTTCCGGGGTTACTGTGAAATCTAACTCACAAATCAGATCATGTATTGCAACCAATCAGGACACAATCTGGTCCATGCCCTAAAGACTCCATAATCACAACAATAGTAACTGCCTCCCGACCCCCATCATTCCCAGGAACGGCCCTTCTCCAGGACCCTTGGTCCTCACCCTCCGGGCGCTCTTCTCACCACAGTAGCTGGCACTTCTGTCTGAACCCCCTCTCAGCTCCCTGGCCACGGCCGCCCTCCTCCTGGTCGCCTCCTGTGCCTCTGACCATGTCCTCTTTCTCCTGCTCCTGACCTTCGGGGGCCCTGCCCCCAGGGCCTTGAGCACTGAGCCCGGCCAGCCCCTCCAGGGTCTCCCAGACCTCGGTCCCCTCTCCTCAGCAGAGCACCTCCATGCTGTCCAGCAGCCACGACTCTGCTCGCTGCCACACTTCCCGCCTGTCCGTGACACCGGCGTCTCCCCCAGCTCCAAACCCCAATGGCCTCCCGCCTCTTTGTGTCCCATCCCCAGGCGGGTGTCTTCTTCCCCCTCCAGGCCCAGCGCAGACTGCCCTGTGCCCTGAGCATGGCTCCCACAGAGCCCCTCCAAACACACACCCGTTTGGCACCACCGTGTGTGGTTAAGAACACAGATCGAGAGGCAGCCTCAGTTTCCTTACCTGTAAAGTGGGGATAGTGTTAATCCCTTTTGCAGAGGATGAAATTAGCTCACATACACAAAGCACCACGTAAGTGCTACAGGGGCCTTTGCTGTTATTATTACCCGTCTGTCTCCTGCCCTGGCCCGGGAGCAACTGAGAGGGAGGCGTGGGTCTGGCAGCTCAGGGCGCCCGCGGCCCCCAGCACAGTGCTCTGTGCCTGGCTGGCACGGGGGACGCAGCTGCTGGATGCGCCCGAATGCGTCTGTGAGGCTTTAAAGAGGTTCCCCGCCCTGAGAGGGCCTCCCAGACGCCTGGTGCCCCCGTGGCTGTTGGTACATGGGTTACCCTAGGGCTCGGCCCAGCAGCCTGCTCACTTTCGCCCAGCAGTGTGACATGCCTGGCCCCTCCATTAATACTGCTGTCAATCATGTCTCGGTCGATCTATTCCGGGCTGTGGAGCAGGGCCCCAGCTGCCCGCCACCCTGGGGGCAGAGTCGGGGCTCAGCCAGGGAGGGAGATGGGAGCCTACCTGGGTCTCCCCGTGACCAGCATTCCCTTCCCCTCCGCCCCTGCACCTTCACCCCCTCCAATGGCTGGACGGAGCGCCCAAGCCGCTGAGCCTCACTGCCCTCCTCACCATCCGGACAAGCTGGGTTCTGAGTCCCTTCCTAGGAATGCAGAAGTTGTGGGGGGTCAGCTGGATCCCCAAAACCTCTGGGCAGTGGGCTAAAGACCCTGATTCCTTCCACCCCATGAAACGTGAATTGGCATGCTCTTCCATTCTCCAACCTTGAATTTCCCTTCACTTCCCCTCCATCTCTCTCCATCCCAACCATTCTTTCCCTACCACCGCCCCCCCTCCACGACCTTGCACCTTCTCTGAGCCTCTTGTAGACCCCATGCTCCAACCACTGTCCTCCTATCCCCCCATTCCAGGAGCCCAGGACCTGCCCAGACACCTAATGGGTTTGTGTGGCTCAAAGGCCTACTTTGTCTCCGGTCTCATTTTGCACAATTACTTCATTGACTGATACACTCGTGTGCACATCTGAGCTCCCTGTGGTCAGACTCTAAGCTCCCTGAAGATGGAGATGAGGCTACATCCCCTTGAATGCCGCACAGCTGGAGGCATGATGAGCACACAGTAGGTGCTCATGACCACCTGTGAAACAGATGGTAGCTTTTCTGTCCCAACCAAGAAGCAGGAAAAGGTGCCACCTCACCTCCCGGATCAGCAGCCTAACCTGGAAGGAGACGGGGTTCCTGGAGGCCCCTCTCACCCACCACACATAGCCAGTCAGTAGCCACTGTGAGCAGGGTCCCAGCGAGCCCATGCGAATGCCACCAGCCAGGACCCCCGTGTTCCTGTCCGAGTGGCCAGCAGGGGCCCAGGCCCGTGAACCCCTGCCAGCTCGCCACCAGCGTCAGCCATCACCAGGAAACCAGGCTGGGCTCGCATGACCTCCACACAGATCAGCACCACCTCAGCTCCCGGGCACTTAGCACAGTGTGCAATGACAGGTTTCTTTGTGTGATTATTGGATACTGTCTGCCTCCCCCACGAGATGTAAACTCCACGAGCCTGGCTGAAGGGTGAAGACTGTGTTTGTTCCCTGCTGACTTTCCAGCCTCTAGTGCAGGGCCCGGCAGCTGGGGGGGGGGGAGTCAATAAACACTTGAGGACTGAATGCTGAATTTGGTATCTGACGCCTTTCTGTGTAGGCTGTGTCACGTGAGCCTCAAAGCAGCCCTATAAGGTAAGTACACGTTTAAATACCCATTTTACAGATAAGGAAACTGAGGCTCAAAAAAGTCAAAGTTTAAGAAAGAAGAAGAAGAAAGAAAGAAAGGTCAAAGTTTGCCCAGATTGACGGTCCATTTGAGTCACAGAGCCGATTAGAAACCAGGTGTATCCACACTCAACAATCTGCACGCATGGGAGGAGGATGATGATGATGATGATGATGGTGGTGGTGATAGCTAACATGTGATAGCAGTAGGCTGTGTTGCATCAGGAAGTTCCATGAGCGCTGTGTCCCATCCCTCACCCCCACTTACAGCAACTTGGCTGGCAGAGAGTATCCTGGGATCCTGACTCCCCAGAATCCACCTGCCAAGAGCTGGGGCTGGGGGACCAGGCCTCCTCTGTGTATCTTGAGCCCTGTCTGGCCCCCATCTGCCCCTCTAGTGGGAACAATGAAAAACAGGGGAGCTCCAGGCCAGGTCACCCCAACACCCATCGGGCTTCCCTGGAATCCCAGGCACCAGTGGGGACCCCTGACGGAGGAAAGACTCGGGGTGCAGGGAGGGCGTGAGGAGATGAAGACACTGCCCCAGGGAGGGGAGTGGAGGGTGGCGCGGCTCAGGAGTCCCTCCCTGTGCAGGGCCATCTGTGCACAGCCCCGGGGGCCTCTGCTCACATCGAGGGACCACCCACATTCGCACCCGGGACGGGAGGGACGTTTTCCCAGCTCACCGATCATAGTCCCCGTTGCAGAGGGCTCTCACGGGAATGGAGAAAGTTTGCCACACTGGGTTTAGGGTGTTCTTCATGACCTCGGTCTTGTGGCAGATGGTGAACCTGGCAAAGAAGAGAGGGAAGGTGTCAGACCCGACCCAAGGAAGGCAGAGTCCAGGTCAACTGAGGGACCAGCTGGTTAATCTCTACGGTTGCCAGCCAGTAAGGACCGTGGCTTTGTGAAGGGATGAGCTGACCGTCACCAGCGGCATCCAGGTAGAAACTGGACGGCCGTTTCCTGGTGATGCCGCAGAGAGGGTTCCTGGGGGATGCGGGCTCTGGCCTGCTCTCTGTGTGACCTTGAGCAGGCCCTCTCCTCTCTGGGCCTCTGTTTCCAGGGACTTGGCCACTATCAGACGTTCTTCAACTGAGACCCACGGAAGGATCTGCGCATGGGCTTTAGGGGCCTGCGAACCCGGAAACTGTCAGTGAAGCGGGGTCTGGGCTTCGCATGCTTGCTGCTTTCCTGCCCCCTACCCCCCAAACCCCAAATTCCATGTTCATGGCTCACCTCCTCACCCCCTTCAGGTCTTTACTCAAATGCCACCTCCTTGACACGAGTACCTGCCATGAGCGCCGTATCTGAAATGTACACCCCCTGGCCCCTGGCCCTGCCATCCCAGGTCCCGGCCACGCTGTCTTCTAGCCCACTGGTCACCATTTGACATTCGACAGTCAGTCTGATTTTCTGCTTATTCATTTTATGGTCTGTCACTGAACTGTACGCTCGGTAAGAGCAAGGGTTTTGTCTTCTTCGACCACTGGCACGTCTCTGGTGCCCCCAAACAGCGCCTGGCACGTAGTAAATGTTCACCAAGTATTTTCTGGAATGAGTGAATGAATAAATGTATTTCCTAGAGGAGATTTTCCATCACTTTTGCTGGCATTTCAAGCCAGAGGATGAAAGCTCTGGCCGAGATGATCTCTAAGACCCTTTCAGCTCTGAACCCATGAGCTTGCTTTGCAACTAGAAATGCAGGATTGGCTTATCCCATCTGAGCCGCAAAGCAGCGTCCCTGCCCACTCCAGGCCCCATCCTGGAAGCCTGCCCGGCCGGGGCGGAGCGGGGGTGGTGGGGGGCAGCCGAGAGCCAGTGGAGCTGGGCCAGGGGCAGCCCCCCTGAGACTTCCCAGCATCCGTCCCAGCAACCTCCCTGTTGGAAAGGCCTCTCAGGAAGGTGCCTGGGCCCCACCCGTGCCCACACAGCCTGTGCCATTTCTTCTCTGGCAGTTTTCAAGTCAAAATGTCATTTCTGTCACCAAGGCTCAGCGTTTCTCTTCTCCGCTCCTCTCGCCCACCCGCTGGAGTGTAGAGATACACGTGGGAGACCGCCCCACATCCCAGAGCTGCTGGTGACGACAGGAATGGCACGGAGGAAGGAGGGGCCACAGCTGCCGTGGCTGGGGCAGCAGGAAGAGGAGGCTGGGTGGGGGTTGGGGGACAGGAGGGAGGGGCAGGAGCATAATGGGCGTGAAGGGAGGGAGGTTTGCTGTGCAGAAGCCCTGATTGCACTAACCTGCGTGGACCCTCCAGCCTCCTGTCTTTTGGAACCACTGCCTCCCCGGTGGCCTCCCTGGCCAGCCAAACTTCCAGACCGGGCTCTGAGCTGTCAGCCTGATTCCCTCCCAGCTGGTTCTTCGCTAGCCCTGTGCAGTCTGCTTTCTGCTTCAGACTCTTGCCCGAATTCCCGATCCCCACCGAATCCACAGGCCCCTCGACGCCCTGTGGTCCCTGCAGTCATGTCACTGCTCAATTCATTTTCTGCTCAGTGGGTGGTAGAGCGGACAGTCCCAGGGCCACTGCCACCAGCTGTGCGGCCTCAGGCAGACCACTCTCCCTCTCTGAGCTCCCCTCTCATTGGAACATGGGGACAGAACAGGAGCTGCCGGGCCCTGTTCTAATCACACGTGTTAACTCATCAATCCTCACAGCAGCCCTGCATGCTGCTAGGATCCGCCCCGTGGACACCCCGAGTTAGAGCTGCACTGCCCGGAACGGCAGCCACAGCGCATGTGACCACTTCCATTCAATGAACTAAAATGAAATGAAATTTAAAACTCAGTTCCACCGTCGCATCAGCACCATTTCAAGCGCTCAACAGCTCCATGTGCCTGATGGCGCCCATACCGGACAGCGAGAGACAGCACTTGTCCTTCTCCCGGAAAGTCCCAGTGGCTTAGACTTGCCTAAAGTCACACAGCTGACCACAGGCAGCGCCAGGCCTGCGAAGGCAGCCTTGCCGGGGCGGGGGGGGGGGCATTCTCCCGGTCACATTCTTGCTCCCAGACGAGTGATGGGATGAGGAAGACGGCAGGTACAGGGCCAGGAGCACAGGGCGCTCGGTGGATGCCTCCTTCCCTGTCCCTCCTGGGGTGGCAGGCGTGACATCTCACTCCCTGGGCCCCTCACTGACCTTCCGCCCACCCTCCTAACGGGGTGTCTCCCAAGCCTTCCACTCTCCCCTCCTCAAACGGGAGGAGGGGGGAAGGGGAGGAACCACCCTGCTCTCACCAGTTCAGCATCTTCGCAGGTGCCTGCAGGCTAGCCCACCTCTCAGGGGCCTCTGGGTGGGTTTCTCCAGCTGCCCCGGGTGTCCCCAGGGACATACCCAGCCCTGCTTCAGCTGAAACTCACCCCCAATAAGCTCCCATGGCCTCCCCCGTCTGACCAGCTGCCACCTTCAGCCCTCCCGCCCCCCACAGCTCACTGCCAGGGCGGGGCTGTGACTTCAGGCCCCACCCAAGTTTGCTGACAGGTGCCCGCGCTGTCCTTTTGCCCCGTCCTCCCGCCCCCGCCTCCCCGGCACTTCCCCAGCACAGCTTGCCGGGTGCTCAGCACCTGTTCACGTGTCAGTCACGAGTCTCTTCCTCTTCCCCGCCCCTCCCCATCCATCCTACACATCTGCTCTCTGGAACAATCTTTGAAAAACACTCTGCAGCACACCCCTTTCCTGCTCCCAAACCCAAATCCCTCCCTCCTCCTGGTCGGCCGCCCGCCTCTGAGACAGCCCCGTGTGGCCGGCCTGGCCTCTCTGCAGGGGCCCCGGGGGGACATGCTGTGGCCCTAGAACACCACCCGGCCTCCTCCTCCCTCCGCCAAGCCAAGTCAAAGTCAACAGAATTATTTAAAGACCTTCTACTGGGAGTCCTCTGGTGAGACAAAGAATCCCTTTGTTATGCAAATGTCACACCTAATTTCCCTTGTTTTGTACGTTCAGATTTAAAAATCCATTTTCCCTTGAACGGCAACACAGCTCCTCCCTGCCATGTCCCTGCCCCCAACACACACACACACACACACACACACCACACACACACACACACACGCGGCACACACCACACACACACACACACACACACACACACACACACGGGCACACACCACACACACACACACACACACACACACACACACACACACAGGCGTGTGCACACACACACACACACACACACAAGGGCACGCGCGCACACAGAAAAGTGAGGAGATCAGAGAGATTGTCGAGGGCTTTCTGTGTCTGCTCTCGGACTTGTCCTGTGCACGCCCTTCCTCTGGCGTGTGTGTCCTCCGCGCAAGCATATTCTTTCTTCTTCTTTCTAAACACCGCGTGT
>NW_005873593.1:0-22240 GCF_000147115.1 Myotis lucifugus | reverse complement strand
ACACGGCGAGGTCCCGGAGCGCCTCGGTCCCAGGGCGTCCGTAGGTCAATATGTAACCTGGTTCCATATGTGTTTCTGTTTCAAGACACCGTATCGAATGGGTATTTCTTACAAAGAGTGAACTAGAAGCACTGGTTTCCTTCTAATGAAACACTGGCTGAGGAGGGCGTAACCCGCCTGATCCTGGGCAGCAGGACGTACATTCCTGTGGCCTCCAGCTCACAGGATCCTGCCCGCTACACTTATTTAATCAGTCCTCGTCTTGTGAGCCTACAGACACCGCCAGCACTTACCCATAGCTTCATCATGCACTTTATTTCTTAAATTTATTATTATTTTTAACCCTCACCTGAGGGTTATGTTTTTATTGATGTGAGAAAGAAACATCGATCTATTGCCTCCTGCACGTATCTGGACCAGGGATCGAACCCACAACCTTTTGGTGTACAGGACAACGCCCCAACCAATTGAGCCACCCGGCCTGAACCATCCATCATGCACTTCAGATGTAACCTAAGACTGTCCATTCCAGCCTGACTACAGATCCATGAATCCTCTTCCTTTTCCCGGATGCACATTGTTGGTTCATGAACATTAAATTCACACCAACAGCGAACGGAGGTGCCTCGGTAACCACGGGTGTCCTCTGGAAGGCACGCCCAGCCTTCTTGCACAACAGGACTCTGGACGGCACCACAGGCCACACGGGGGGGGGGGGGCAATTTAAACAGTGAAATCGCCAGCGGAAAGCTCACACATGCAGAACACGGCACCACTGCACAGACTGTAAGAGGACGCTGTTCCCAGGCCGAGGGGGTGAGGGCAGAGCAAGGCCTTGTCCAGCCCAGCTGGGAACACGCCCATCGGCAACTCAGCCTCAGCACCGCGCACGTCGGTGAGAGGCGGCAAGCGACACGCGTCGCGATTCGGGTTACAAATGCATCTTAGCGAGTTGGCAGGTTTGCCACACGAGCTCTGCAATTGACATGATGCGGCCGCCATGAAGCTTCTCGTGACAAGCCCTGTAAGAGGAGCATTTTACCCACGTGACCCCGTATGTTCTCAGGAAGACACCGAGGACAGAAGAGAAGGGGCGTGATGCCGTTAGAGCGAACCGTTTGCCCCGTGTATCCCACGTGATTCCCATTCATGAGCAACCAGGACAATTTTTAAGTCCACGTTGCGGGAAGAAGCCAGGGATGTGCGTTGCTTGGCAACCAGCAGCTCGGCTCCCCTTACGGGAAGCCAGAGAAACTGCCAGCAACGCGCTCACCTGGGCTTCCAGACTCCAAAACACATCGTCACGGGAGTGAGAAATGGTGGCGATAAAGCTGCGGTTTTCGGTTTTCCCCACCTCATCACCCTGATCCTGTAACTCAGACGACGGCGTTGGGGACGGGGTGAAAGACGGGGCAGGGGATGGAGGCTGCAAATGGCAGGTTTAACTCGGTGTCTTTGTGGGAAAATAAAAGGGTTTAAAGAGCTTCTAGGGCAACGGTCAGCACAAACTCAGCACCTTTGCATCAAGAGTGAGGCCAGAGGAGGGGAACTGGGGTGCAGAGCTGCCGTTTCCCAGCCCCAGGGCCGGGCTGGGGGAGGGACTTGGAGACTCGGGGGCTGGGGGCGGGTCCTGGCTGGGGGAGGTCCTGGCTGGGGGAGGGTCCTGGCTGAGCAGGGCAGCAGGGGCCCGAGCAGTGACGCTGGGGGCAGGAGGACAGCGCCACTCTTCAAACAGCCACGTTCTATCCGCACACATTCCTCCCTCCCACCCTAACTGCACACAGTTTTTCAGAATGACGTTTTGTTGTGGTGGTTAATCCTCACCCGAGGATATATATTCCCCTTGATTTTTAGAGAGAGTGGAAGGGAGGGGGAGAGACAGAAACATCGGTGTGAGAGACACATCGATTGGTTGCCTCCTGCACGCACCCCAACTGGGGCTGGGGATCAAGCCTGCAACTAAGGTACATGCCCTTGACCAGAATGGAACCTGCGATCCTTCAGTCCGAGGGCCGACGTTCTAACCACTGAGAAAAACCAGCCAGGGCTCAAACCGCAGCCCATGATAAGGAAAGACGCCTTGAGGCTGGAGGTGTCCCCCCTCCCCCGTCACTGTCCCTTCCTGCTGGAGAACACCCAGGCCTCAGGGGTACCGGGCAGTCCTGTGTTCTGCCCGGGGTCTCCCACACGGCAGGATCCAAGGCTGGAGGGAGACCCTTTATCTGCTGAGGCCCCTACAACACCCAACGAACTCACCTCCTTTCTAAAGGGGCAGCCGCTGAGCTGGCAGGCTGCAATGGTGGCCAGGTAATTCCACAAGAAAGAGGCCATTCCTCTCATGACAGTGTTGAGTCCACTTCTCCAGAAAGGAGGTGGTGGACTTGGAGGGAGAAGGTGGGCAGGTGTAGCCACGGCTCCTGCAGCAGGAACCAGCGCTGGGCTGGGAGCACCAGGGCGGCCCTGCTTCAGCACCACGGACAGCCCCTCCACCATGGCCTGCTTCTCCCTGGAGGAGCGCATCTCTAAGGAGGTCGCCAAGGTTGCCACTTACAACAGACACAGTGCCCTTCAGTACAAACACCGACAAGCAGAGGCCGGCCTCTCCTCTTACGTCACTTCCTAACACACTGAAAGGAAGGAGCTGAGTTAACCCAGAAACCAACTCAGCTCCAGAAGAATTTGCAAGAGGAAAACTCCTGTGGTCAGCAAGACCCGAAGCAGACATAGAAACCGTAACCATGCGCACACATGCCCAGGTGTCAAGGTAACAAGTAACATTAAATGTCAAGAAGACCCCCGTATCCCTCACATCCTGAGGATGTGAAGCCACTCTGCATCCCAGGAACCGTCCCGTTTCAGCCCCTCTACCCGTCAACTGCCAGGGTGTGCCGTGGAGGCTTACAGGGATGAGATGCTGAGCAAGGAGTTCCCAGCCCTGAGCCCCAAGCCCCAGGCCCTGCCTCCGCCTGCTGGCCATCAGGAGGGGAGAGGAGAGGGGGAGGGAGAAAGAATGGAGAGGAAAAGCAGACAGACGGGAGGTGGGATGAAGTCACGAACTTGACATCGTTTCTGGCTCCTCGAGTGGCACTCGGCACCCTCCCTCCTACCTCCTTCCCGTTCGCTTGCTGTTGGTCTGTGAGCATCCTTTTCTACCGGCACCTGAAGGGCCACCAGTGACCTCCTGAAGCCCAGGACACCTGGGACCAGCTGCCGAGACACCGGCACCCGGGCCCAGTGCTCTGGCCAAGGTGGGACCATCTACAGGTTCCTTACCCATCAGAGAGGCTGTGCCGAGGACACATGGCACCACAGTCCACTGGATGAGGACGATCCTTGAGCCTGCTTACCTTCTGGGTCCCAAGCAAGCGCCTTTATTTGTGACACTATTAAGTCACGACAGACTGAAAGCCATGCCTCCACAGGGGAAAGCCACTTCCCTTGGGCTTATGTGTTTGTACGGGACTTGGTGAGCCCCGGTCATGATGGCTTCATGGACATTCGCATCTTTGGGAGAAGACTTTATACACGTTCCCTCTGGGGAAGTCACCTGAGGGGCAGGAGTGGCCTTTTCCTAGCAATTCCCTGCAAGGATGCCAACATTTGAAGGCACAGATGATCTGGTTTCTGGTGCTGGAGAGGTACCAAGAGCTTGGCACTGGCCCAGCCGTCCCACGGGCACTTCCCCGGGAGTCCCTGAACTGAAAGAGCCTGCAGCCAGTTTCAGCTCCTGCTCCACTTGCACTGCAGCTCGGGCAGGCCCCTCGGGGTGCTGGGAGGAGAGGGCCTGCTGTCGGCAACCTCGATAGACAAGCACAGACTCCGGCCTGGAGAGTACAGCTTTGGCAACAGCAGTTTCCTGGGCCCAGCGTGTGGGCCGGAGGTGCCCCTGCAGACACTGGCGTTCGGAGTGTGAGATGATGAGTTCGCCCCGCAGACGTGAGCTGAGAAGAGGACCTGCAGAGCGCACCCACTCCGGCTGGAGGACCAGCTTGGTGGCCGGCCAACATGTCACCTGGCGTGAGCTCATGCCTTGCTCTACTAAGCCCACCTGTTGGTGTGGTCCTGAAACCATCGCCACTCAGAGTGACAAGTGTACCTACTGTTCTCTAACAATAACCGATGAACAGTAATATTCTCTCACTGTAGACCCCGAAGAGCAAACAGCCCCCCTTTGGATGTGGGGGTGCCCCTGACACAGACAGGAGCTGCGTTCTTCCTCGCGCGTGGTTACCTAGACCTGGTGTCTCCGTGACCCTGAACTTGGGGGCGGTGCTGGTGAGAAGCAGGAGGGAGGGGAGGAGCCCAGCAGCTTACTCTTCCAACAGGATCCTAAGGACCTGGGGCAGGAGCTGTGCTTCTGGATCTTTAATTCTGACCTTTCTTTACAGTAACTTTGGAAAAGTTTATGACTTACTAGTCCTAGGAAAGAAGGGAAGGGATCCTGTACTTATTTCTACTTACTTTCACATAATCAGGAGTGAGGAACGTCATCACTTTGATGAAAAACAAAACTACAAAACCCCAATAACTTACAAGGCGAATTAGTAGACCTCACAGACAAACAAAGCCATGAGACCATAGGTTTCCCCTGAATGAATAGAATGCTAAAAATCGCACATGCTAATGACGTCTGAGATGCCATAAAGGGGTGTTTAATGATTTAACAGCAAACCCTCTGTGCTTACTGAGCACGCAGGCAGGTCTGTAACAGACGCAGGCTCATTCGTTAGCTAGTTTGTGAACCCACCTGCAGGACCAGGTTAGCAGTAATAACAACTTTTGACAGGATGCAACTTACAATGTGAACACTGCTCTTTCATTTGTCACATCATCTGAAATCTCACTTCCTTCTCCACGTTTACCTGGCCCAAGCCATTGCCATGACTTACGGCGCTTTGCCATAGACCCCCGCCTGGCCCTGTGCTTCACGTAGAGCAGTGGTTCTCAACCTTCTGGCCCTTTAAATACAGTTCCTCATGTTGTGGCCCAACCATAACATTATTTTCGTTGCTACTTTGTCCATTTTGTAATTGAACTGAATTTGATGATTGTTGTTGAACTGTAGGAATTCTTCATATATCCTGGAAATGAATCGTATATTCAATATATGATTTGCAAACATTAGCTCACAGTCTGAGGCTTGATTTTCAATCTCTTGATAGTGTCCTTTGATGCCCAAACGCGCCATTTCATTTTTTGGTAACACTTGCAGAGTTTTAGATTTTAACCAGCATTTTGAGCATCTGTGGCCCATGGCCTTCCCCTATCGGCTTTCCTGTGGTAAACTTGTCCATGGAGTGACCTCAGATCGCTGATGCTCTCGGTGCTGAAGATGCTTGTCCCATGTGGTCCTTGTTACTTGCTGACCACCAGCCAGCCCCCAGCTGGGAAACCTTAAAAGACGTTTGTTAAGCACATGTGCCTGCGCTGCCCGGGGATAAACCTCTTTTGAAATCAAGTGTAGCCGACTCCAAGGAGGATAGTGAGGGCAGCTCCGTCAGAGTGCCTTCTGGGCGTCACGTGTGGTTTGAAAAAACGACTTCACGCTCTTCCACAAAGGCACCGATTGGGTTGGCTTTTGGCACAAAGACCGGTGTTTAGAGACTAGAAAGAATTAAAGGCAGCGACGTTACAGAGTGGGTTCCGTGACTCGTACAAGTCTGGGGGCAGATGTCGCATGAAGGCACGTTTCATTTGTTTAACAACTTACAACGGAGCCCAGGGAATTGTAACGGGCAGTGACACGAAGGAATCATGCATTTCTTAAAAAAAAAAAGAATGAAGAAAGACTGGCTTCCCAGTGAGGTTTACTTTGTTTGATAAAAAGATAGGCTGTGGCACATCTGTTCGCGTCTTTTACGGCGATAAGTTCAATCCCAAACTCACTTCTTACCTGGGTGACTGTGGTTCAGAGCCTCATCACTGTTTCCCCTACAAATGCTTCACTAGCCAACTTCTCAAAATCCCGCCAGTGGCACGGCGTACCCATTAGGAATGGGGGTTGTCTTTCTGTAAATATTTAAACCCACACCTAATGGGCATTTAAGTCTTTCCCAGCTTCCTAACTCCGTAGCTTCTCAAACATCATCCTTTCTTCGTCCTCATCGCAGCCGTTGTTAGACTGACACCAAGGCTGACCCACTGCCTTGGGCGGGAAGCAGCACCAGCGCCCGGGCTCGGTCGGTCTCCCCCACATACGGGCACCCCCTTCAGCCTCCCTGAGTGTCCGGAGGACACGCACGGCCACTCGGGTGCACAACCCACAATCTTCAAGGACAGATCACAGGGGCACTCATGCCGAGGCCACCGCCAGGCCCCTTCAGGCACCTGTGCAACCACAGTCCCCAAAGAGGAGGAAGCAGAACCGTCAGCATGTGAGTCAACGTGGCCACGGCAGGCAGGGCCGTCTGTGATGACCGGCGTTCCTCACACCGAGACCACGTGGGTCCGGAGGTCTTCAGTGCAAACTGTTTGGTCCCAGCGGGTGTGTGGGTTCTGAGGGCTGTCGGCCAGTTTGTGGGGTCCAGCTCAGTCCCTTCGGCGTGAGGAAAAGATGGTCCGAAAGCCGCTCCCTGCGAGGTGGGGCCTGGGAGGGTCTCATGGCAAAACCAGAAGGCGCCCATCCTCGGTCCTTCGCTCTAGCAAGCATCCACGGGGGTGGCTCACCCAGCAGGCGGTGGTAGGGACCTAGGATGGAGGCGGGCCCGCTGCGAGCCCTGGGGTTACCAGCACAAATGAGACACGGCCGGCTGCTGAGGGCTTGCCGTTAGTGGAGGCAGAGGTCCTGTTTTGCCCCGAAAGGTCTCAGTTTATGCCAGTTATACTGCATCCTGTCTGATATATTTTGTCCTGAATCTTCCACTTTTAAAAATAATGTGTTATTATGAAAACTTACAAAAAATAAGATGGGGAGACGTAGGCAGACCCTCACTGTCTATTTCACGGTCTCGATGAGCAGCACAGGCAGAGGAGCCGTGGACGGCGCTCACACTTCAGGACACAGCGTTCCCACCAAATGGAGAAACTCGTGCTGAAGCGCATGGGAGTTGGTTACCGCACACACGCTCCGTAACTGCCGAAACGCAGCTATTTCTGCCCGAGAAATACAAGCTGTCGCCAAAATCTGCCCCATCTACAGAGTGAGAGCGACTGAGCCGCGAGGTTCTGTGATGAAGCTCACGGGACATGAAAAGCACGCCACTCGGGGAGCGAGCGGGTCTCTTGCTGTCTGTCACCAGTTGGGGTTGAGAAATATTTGAGACTTTAAAACCAGTTTAAATGCCATAAAATTAAAAACCGACAGATGACAGTCTTTAACTTTTGGTTTTTTTAGATTTTTCACAGAGAAGGAAGCCGTCAACAAAGCCAGACAGCTTTCATTGTAAGACATGGTTTATGAGTCTGCCTGAGTGGCTTACAGACAAGCACTGGAGTGTTGGAAACCAACTAAATTTTGATTCCATTTCGTTCCAAATAAGTTGCCAACCCGGAATGAGGTCAAACGCAAACACCTCTGCCTCCAAAGCTTGAACTGAGCTGCAGTTCCTAAATGGAACAGAACTGCCCACAGGGAGAGCTACCCCTGCACCCTGCAGAGGCGGGGGCAACGGGGGAGGGTCAGGCACAAACCCACAGGAGCAAAGGGTAACTTGAAATTCCACGACTGTGCTCCTGAAACTGACTTGGGGGAAGATCTTTGGAATCTTTTTTTAAAATATATTTTCATTGATTTCAGAGAGGAAGGGAGAGGGAGAGAGAGAAACATCAGTGATGAGAGAGAATCATCGATCAGCTGCCTCCTACACACACACGACGGGAATCGAACTGTGACCTGGTTCATAGGTCGGCGCTCAACCACTGAGCCACGCCAGCCGGGCTGGTCTTTGGAAACTTTAACATAACAGTCTTATGAATTGAGAAACTTGTCCCACTGAAATGAACGTCGGTTGGTTGTGGCGCACGTAAATTCTAAATCATTTTCAACCGGACTACGCTAATTCTATCAGGAGAAATAGATCATTTGGTATGTTAACACACATGCACATACATATACACAAATACACAGGTAGGCAGTTAGGTAAACGAAGCAGAAAATGCTGAGGCTCTAAGACAATAATAGAAAGAAATTCTTCTTAAGGAAAATACCATTAACATGTACTGGGTACAGGTGTGGTGAAAACAATAAAAACATACAAAGGCGTCTCAAGAAAAATCATTCTACTTTGTTCTAACAAACAATATAAAGAAAGTTTTAATTGTTTTACTTTGACGCATGTGGATTTTTTTGTAAGAAGTTATTTTATTGCCCTGGCCAGTTTGCTCAGTGAATAGCGCGTCGAACCGTGGACCAAAGGGTCCTGGGTTCGATTCTGGTCAAGGGCATGTACCTTGGGTACAGGCTTAGTCCCTGGCCACAGTTTAGGGTGCGTGCAGGAGGCAACCAATTGATGTGTCTCTCTCACATCGATGTTTCTCTCTGTCTCCCTCCCTTCTACTCTCTCTAAAAATCAATGGAAAAATATCCTCAGGTGAGGATTAACCAAAAAAATATATATATTTTATTTTTGAAGGTAATTTTTGAACAGAACTATTTTATAAGTCCATTCATATAAATGGATTTGACAGAATATATTTCAGAAAATTAATATTGATGACTACTTTTCACTCTCAAAAGTATCCAGGTTTGGATAGTAAATTCTGTGGTTCTCTTAGTTATAATTTAGAACAGGGATGAGTACAGAAAAGTAGCACAAAGCAATACAGTAGCCTCCTTAGCTAAGAAGTCCTTCAAGCACCAAGTACAATTAAACATTGTGGGTAAGATATTCTCACAAATCTTATTAAATGCATTGCTGGGCTCGTAAGAGAGTAAGGAATTCTGTGGCCAAAAAATAAATGAATTGGCAACTCAGAGAAGCCAGCAGAACACGGAGGCTTGCTCTTACCCTGAAGCCATTTGCCAAACCAGGTAATATCCGGCTTAATTTCATGGAGCCTTAAAGGGCGTGGAAACAGAAGACAGAGCCCACAGCCTGCCCAACGTGAGAATTTTAAGAGAAAATTCCCCTCCACAACCACTCCCCCCACCTCACGTCTACAAGACACAACTGTCTGGGAATTCAGCCCTGAGCAAAAAAGACAGAAATTATCGCGAGAGTTGGGACCACAGGCCAGATTAATGCAGGTCTGTAGCTTTCATTCTCGCTATCTGGGTGGTGCGAAGTATTTCAGGCTGAGGACGTCATGCAGATGCCCCTCAGCTGCTGGAGATGCCAGGCAGCAGGCAGAGCAAACGCGAAGACGAAGGCAAACCCTGTTCACCCAGGTCTCACGGAACCGCACACGTAAAAGTCCAGTGAGGCGTGAACGCCCCACGGAAATAAACACACGAGAAACAGGCACCTCGACAAAGACCCAGCCGAGCAGCCGGGGCAGCACGAGACGTTCCTACGTAGATAGATCACAGATAAACAGCAGGAAGTTGATGGGCTTGTTTAAGTAAACTAAGATGTCTAAGGAAATAAACAAAACAATATCAGGAATGACCAATTTCTGCTCCTGGCCATGCTGGAAACTCAGAAACTAGATGTACTTTCCAGACTAAATAACTAGCAAACGAGAGAGAATATGAGAGAGAACGGGTGTGGAGACGGCAGCAGCAGCAGAGAAAGGCGATGTTGGAGAGAAGGGAGCAGACAGCGCTGAGCGGCGTGCCCGGCTCCCTGCCGAAGAGGGAGGCCCGCACCCAGCAGGGCCCTCGCCTCCCGGAGCGGCTGCTCTGCTCCTCCTGCTGCTGTGAAGACGGCCCGTGGCCCAGACCTGTAGATGGTCCCTGAGCAGAGGACTGAACCGGGGAGAGTCCGGCTCCGTAGAAAGGCTTTCAGAGGAACCATCACATGGCTTTTCTTATTTATAAATTACAGGTCACACGAGTGACTTTGGTGAGGAAAGGACCTTGGGTTTTGGAAGTCAAACTGCATGGTTTTTAAAGGTGGCCTTTCCCCTTTTCCAAAGGAGATTGTCAAGCAGGGGCCCCGCTGGTTCCCAGGCTCCCAGCCAGAGATCAGGCCGGGAGGTTTCCTTTTTGAGAATTCGATCGTCATGGTGGGGAGGGCGCTGGGCTGTGGGTTTGTCCGCGTCCCTGGAGTGGACGGGAGCTAAATGAACCAGGAGTGAGAGGGCCTGCAAGCCCCTGGGCTTTCACCAAGAGACACTCCATCTCGCTTATGAAGGAAGTTCGCTGTGAGCGGATGGAGCCCACCCTGCCTGCCGGGTGTCTGGGAACCAGGGTGCGTGGCCTTCCAGGTGCAGCTCAGAATGGATGGTCTTGTCAGAGGGGGGCTGCCACCCACATCTGGGGACATGGGTCATGGCAGCCTCGCCTTAGACTCACGCGGTCCTGGGACCTCCTCCCACCAGCCCTCGGGCACCAGCTCCGGAGCCTGCAAGCAGCCATGTCACCACGAGGAAGTCTGAGGAACTAACCCTCTTCAATGAACGTGGAGACTTACTTGCTCCGAACAGATCCTAGGCACCTGGAGAGCCGCGGTGATAAAGAAGGATCTGCAGCCTGTATTCATCGCCATTTGTTATTGCACAGGAAACACCTTCACAGACACGTCCTGAAATCCTTACCTCTCCCTAGAACAGTGGCTCTCAACCTTGGCTGCACATTAGAATCACCTGGGAATCTGTTTAAAATCCTGATTTCTGGGCCTCATCCTCCGGAAATTCTGTTTCTTTGTTACTAATGTTGTGGCCTCACCCCATAACAAAGAAACAGAATTTCCGGAGGATGAGGCCCAGAAATCAGGATTTTAAAAAAAGATTCCCAGGTGATTCTAATGTGCAGCCAAGGTTGAGAACCACTGCCCTAGAACGTACTTTACAACGTGCCTCGCACCCTCCTGTTTGGAATTCATCCCTCACAGGGGCTGGATGACTTGTTATAACAACCCGGCAGAGTGGATGTATTTGCTATTTGATTCAGGAAGTACGGCTAGAACCCGGAGCCTCGCCCACCACACTGAGATGGGCACGTGGCGGAATGGCCGCAACTGAAAAAAGCTAAGAACTGCCAACCAGGAAGGAGGACCACCCCCCAGCGAACTTACGGCTTAAAACTGGCAGAGACCAGCTCGATCCAACATGGTGACTGACCCGCCTTGGGCACCCCCAGCCTCACTGTACACTCACTGTAATACGTGAGCATCCTACCCGACAGGCCCCGGCCACCGTGACCGCAAACGGGAAGCCACGTGAGGACACAAAAAGGCCAGCAGCTCTTCTGAGAAATCTCTGCCCCTTCCCCGGAGAGATTCTGATATCCCTTCCCCCAGGGAACGTCCTGTCCCCCTCCCTCAGTGAAGGAGCCTCAATAAAGGAAGCAAATTGCACTGAAGGGGGCTGCTCAGCTGTGGACCCACTACCCCTCTCACTGCTTCACCAGTAAACTCACTCTCACTTGCTCCGCTGGCTCAGGTGGGAATTCCTTCCTGCGGGAAGCCCAGAACACAGCGGTTGCCCACCCTCAGGCCCCCGCGTGCCCAGAACGCCTGCATCATCTACACCACGAAAGGGCACCCGGTGTACTCGTCGGGAAGGGGTTCTGACAGCCACAAAGCAGGTCTCGTGGCTCAGAGGTGCCTCCAGGTCTGAGGCTGCCATCACAGAGGTGAAGGCGGATGTCTGACTCGTATCTGTGCCACAGGAAGTAGCGTTAGAGCAGGTTGGTTCGACTCAAATTAGTGCAAGATAATAAGGCGCCTGAAGAAAACGCCTCTGTCATTATCCTGATGAGCTCGAACTGTAGGAGAGAGAGTGAGTGAACAAATAAACAAAATTCGACACCAGTGGCTGCAACAAACCCCACAGAACGACACGGGTTAGAGCCGGGAAATGACTTTCCTGGAGCGGAAGGTCAGCAAAGGAGCAAGGAGAGCAGGTACGGCTCGAAGAGGAGGTGATGTTTGAAACAAGCCGTGAAGAATACTAGTGAGCAGGCAGGAAGGCGAGGGTTTTTAATGTTAGGAGACTGATGAATGCAATTCGCCGTATTAAAGGACTGAAGGAGGGAAACCGCGTGATCCTCTCATTAGATGCAGAAATGGGCTCCACAGAATTCAACAATCAGGTTTTTTAAATCTCTTAGCAATTCGTCAACAGAAGAACAAGTACCTGTGATAACCTCCCCACAATGGGAAGTGATGATCAATGGGAATTAATCAACATCAATCTGGCGTCAAAAATGAAATATCGGTTTTAAAACGCAAGTTACCGAAGGGCCCGGAAGAGAGTGTGATTCCCTTTACAAAAGGTCAAAAACAGACAAAACTAAACTGTATTTTAGGGGCATAAACGGAGGTGGTAAAACCGGAAAGCAAGCCAGCGGCCTGTAAACACACCATCAGCAGGTGGCCCCCAGAAGGCGGAGCCCCAGGCCTGGAAGGCACTGAGGTGTCCCAGGTGCTCACCTGGGGGTGGGCAGGCAGGGAGTCCATTAGTTACCTTCGAACTGGGCAGCGGCGTCTCTATCTGTATCTGCGACACGTTCACAACTGACACATGTAAGAGAAACGGGAAGGCGCTCACTCAGGGGGAACCAGGACAGCCCTGGGCGCGTGTTCTGGTCACCATCACTGAAGGACCCGGAGGAGCAGACCATGGCCGTCAGCGTGAGTGGCATCTCCTTCAAGCAGGAGGGTGTGAGCGGGGCGGGGTCAGGAGGCTGGGCCCCGTTTCCTGGCCAGACGGTGGGTGGGGCCTACATTCTGAAGCGCTTTACGGGCCCTGAAAGGGTTTGAACCTGTCCTGTAACCAACAAGGCGCCCCTGCAGGGTGTAGGGAAGGGGACGTGGGATTTGCATTTTCAAAGGGCATCCTGGCCGCCCTGTGGAGGGCGCGAAACCACAATAGTCTCTGCTTCACCCAAAAGAAACAACAGAAGCCGCTAAGGCGCTCTCCTGCTCGCTCTCCCATGGGGAAGACAGCAGGGCAGGAGCTTTAAAATGCTCGCAATACACAGGGCAATCGCAGGCAGTGAGTCCTGGAGAGGGGATTCGTGCTCGGGGAGGGTGGGGTTCCTGGAAGACATGAGGCCGGGGAAGGGCTTTGAGGGAAGGGCCGCCCTGGGCCTCCGGACAGGCTTGTTCAACACGCGTGTCAGGGCGCAGCCAGGAGACGCATGTGCGTAACGGGGCCTCCAACCCCTTCCTTCACTCAAACCGGGAACCCCCGACAGTTGTGACCGACTTCACTGGTAGGATGAGAAAGAGTGATAAGGACAAACAAAAGTAACCAGCGATTGTTGGGGTTGTCGCCCCAAAGGCGTGACTATCATAAAGTCTCTACAGCCCCCGGCTCTTCAAACCGGTACCCCGTTCACCGTCAGCGTCTCCATCTCTTCAGTTCTCTATTGAGTCAAAATAAAACCCAGCTCAGCTTCAGCTAGAGAATCACTAGGTACGCTAGGCAACTTGGTAGAACGTAGCTGCTGCACGGATAGGACTGAGCAATGTGCAATGACACATGAAATGAATTAGCACCTCATTTGCATGGCCCCAAAAATCTATTCATGCTCAATTGGGCCCGACCCAGTTGTGAAGCAGGTGAGAGTTTATGGCTGGATGCTCCCACGAACGCTCTATTAACGTTCAAGGCGGTTTTTTAATGAATTAAGCCCCGACTCATTTGTACGCACCATCCCCTCGGCGGCCTCGCTGTGCCTAAGCAGGCTCTCCCGGAGCAGCCAGAGCCCCGCGGGGGCCCTGACCCCAGCCTCCCTCCCCCAAAGCCTGTGGCTGTTCTCCTCTGGTAGCAACAGGACTTGCGAGATGATGATTGGTTATCGTCAAAAATAACACTCAGCCAGGGACTCGGCCTCGCACCTGTCCCAGGAGCTACATCACTAGCCAATGGCAGGCCAGCTGTGAAGGGCTCGGTGGTTAGAGGATGGACTGTGGGTGTTTGGAAAACACGGACGAGCGAGGATGGAGCAGGAGCGGAGGGGAGGCGGAGAGGCATCAGAATCAGCAGTGCGGTCGGCCTAGCTGCCGCCGCTGACTCCATCAGCCTTCCCTGGGCCTCTGTCCTCGGGGTGGGCAGCCCTGGTGCTCACCTGTAACCAGGGTCACCAGGCGTCAGACTTGGTTGTCATGGCTGCATCTCCACTAGACGGCAAGTCCTCTGAGAGTGGGACAGACTGCGTTACTCTCCGTTCCACCCCAGGGCCGTGAGCACACGCAGGCGTCCCAGCAGCATTTTTGAATGAATGAATGAATGAGGGAATGAATTACCGAATCGGTAAAGGAACAGGCATTCTGCTATGTGTCTCTTAAATTAGTTCCCGGATACGTTCGCTCTCCTCTGTCAGACCTGCAACAAACCAGCTGCTTACACTCCCAGCCAGGGCCGCCGGCTGATCAGAACGGCACCGCGCGCCACGAATAGTGGAGTTGAACGCCTGTGTCACTTGGGGCTGAAGCACAAGGCTGTCAGCCGTGAACATCAACGGGAAAGAGAACCCTTCTCCCCAAGCCCAGCCCGGCCCAGGCTGCGTCAGAGCGGGCCTCGCCCTGCCTGCTGAGCCAAAGTACCTGTTAGCACTTAAAGGCCAAATAATATGAAAAAGTCATATCTTCAAGTACCTGAATCGAGCGCTTGTCCGCGGGGTAGGCAGATACAACTGGGGGTGCAGCGGCGTCTGCCCCACGGCACTCACTCTGCCCATGGGCGGCCTCACTGGGGAGGCTGTGGGCGGGGCACTCACTTCCTGGGAATCTGTTACTTGTCTGTCAGACGCAGAACTGAGGGGGATTCTGTTCCATTGGTGTCTGCGCATCAGGCACAGGAGTCCCCAGTGAGAACTGCCGAGGCCTCGCCTCCCGGACAGGAACCCCGTCCACTTGGCCAAGGAGACGCGCTCTGAGCGTCACGGCGCCGATAAAGACGGGATAGCGCGGGCCAGCATGGGTCCCTTCCTGAAACCCCGTGAGACCCAGTATTTCCGTCTCAGAGGCTCGTGGCTTTAAGGGGCTGCCACACACATTGTCCCCACGGTCCCCACGGTGTCCCTGAGGGAGAGGAGGCCGAGGATCAAGCCTGCCACGGAGGTACATGCCCTTGACCGGAATCGAACCCGAGACCCGTCAGTCGAGGGCTGACGCTCTAACCACTGAGCAACGCCGGCCAGGGCAAAGCCACCAGCTGGACGCACGCATTTCTGTGGGAGCCCAGCCTGGAGAGCCTCCTCACATCCCAGCGACAGGCGACTATCTTATCTGCCGCTCAGGGAGGGGGGGGAAGCCCGGCCCCGGGGGTGGGCCGATGTCCTGGAAGCTCCTTATCTCCCCTCTGACAGCCCTGCCATCACGCTCACCTCCCGCCCATCCCTCCCTGAACTTCCTTGTTCTCGGCCAAACGTCAAGCCACAGACAGGCGATAGCCCCCGCTCTCCTGGCAGACGTCTCCTCTCTCAGGAATGCCTCCAAGAGCCCGCTGGGCACTGCGCAGGGAGGGGGCTCCGAACCCCGTCTTATCAGGAGGCTGTGGGAACGGCCAGCCTTCCGGGCTGAGCCCACCCAGCGAGGCCGGGCTGCTGCCGCCGCGCCCAGGGGAGCCCGGAGCGCCCTCGCTTTTTCCCACCAACCGGGGCGGGGGTGGGGGGGGTGGCTGAAAGGTCCCCACAGACTCCCAGGCTCTGAGGTGAGGAAGGGGACAGCGATTAAGAAAGAAGAAGAGACTCGGGAACTAGCTGAGTGGCTGAGATCGGCCGCTGGGGTGCCCAGAAGGTGAGGTTCAGCCTGTTGTCCCCCCCTGCCCCCCCCCAGGGCCCCTGAACACGGGAGCCCATGTCCCGCCTCCCACCTGCTCCCGGGCCCTGGACACAGGCTCTGAGCAAAGAGCCTCAGCGATTCTCACTTTCTCATTTAGCATCTCTTTTTAGATGTTCTTATTGACATCAGAGAGGAAAGGGGAGGGAGAGAGAAACATCGATGATCGCTGCCTCCTGCTTGCCCCACACTGGGGATCGAGCCCGCAACCTGGCATGTGCCCCGACCGGGAATTGAACCGCCACCTCCTGGTTCATAGGTTGTCGCTCAACCCCTGAGCCACGCGGCCGGGCCTCCCGGCATTTCTGATCCAGCCCCGTGAGTGGCTCAGGTTCTGAGAGGGAGACTTTTCTCCTCTGTCTCCCCTCGTCCCACTCTCCTCACTGCCAGGGCCCAGACCGTCAGCTTAGCCATCACAGAGGAGGGGAGACGGGGAGACCACCCTGAATGTCACCGGGCCCAGCCGGCTGCCCCGTGGCCCCCCCTTCCCCACAGCCAGCGACACACACTGAGGGTTTGCAGACACGTGGGAGCTGGTCTTGCCTCACGTATGTCAGCAAACTCGGACTGCACCCCACGGCCCTGCAGACGCCGCGTGAGGACGCGAGACACACGGGGGACGGCGAAGCGCTGTCACTGCCTGGCTGTGTCCACGTGGACAAGCCCCTCACCCCTGCCTCAGTCTCCCCATCTGTGACACGAGGATGAGCATCACAGGACCCACGTTGTTAAGTAAGTTAAAGGCCCATAAAGAACTCAGAACAGCTCCTGCACCGGGAGAGAGCCACGACCTGAGCGGTTCGTTCCGGTGATGCTCACGGTCAGCGTGAGACAGCCGCCGTCTGAGCTCCTGGGTGCACCGTGCGAACTGCCTGGAGCGCAGGTGAACGCGGACGGTGGATATCGGGGGTGACATTCTCCCCCTCCCTACGACCCAGCCAGTCTATGAACCAGGAACCTCATCCCCTGGAAGCAAGAGAAAGAGGTCCCACTCCTCCTCCCGCCCTGTTAGTCTCCTCTCCCCGTGGGAGCAGAGGGTCTGCTGGGAGCTGGGAAGGTGACCCCGGGCACGGACAGCCGGGGGCTGTCTGTCTGTCTGTCTGTCTCCCTGCCGGTCACACACAGTCCTCCACTTGCGCCCCGAGACTCTCTGGGGGAGTGGCTGCTCTGCCGACACCTGCCCACCCCTGAGCCCTGGGGTCCTCGCTGCAGAGGGAGGGACAGGCGGGGACCCCTTCACCTGCCAGGACTGAGCAGACGGGGGTTCGAGTCCCAGTCAGACTCCTGTATCGATCTGCCGGTTGGTTCAGCATCTGCAGAGAAGCGTTTGGTAATCAAGGGAGAACCTTGGAAAGCGAAAGGCCAGGGAGGAAGGCTTCTGCCCCGAACCGATGGCCCCTGAGCCCAGAGGGACTCGCGGAGGCGACAGGGAACAGTGCGCAGTGGTGAGGGGAGCGGGCCCAGCAGCCGGCCGGCTCCCATTCAGAGGCCAGAGCGTGGCTCTCGGGAACAGAGAGGGTGGCGCGCGGGGTCTGCGTGTCCACCCAGCAGCGAAGGACCCGGGTGGTGACCCCAGCGGGGCCCCCGACGGCCCGTCTCTCCCGGGACGTGGTGGCTCTGTGATGAAGCTGGCAGACGGCACGGCCTCCGCTCCCAGGGAAACAAGACCCGCCTCTGGGATTTTCCGTGATCGAATGTGGAGATGCCCTGGACAGGAAGCGCATGGAGGCAGAGGATGAAGGGAGGGAGCACAGGGATGTCTGTGTCCCGACGATGGCCCCGACCCACTTCCTCCGCATCCTTCCTTACGGCCATTAAAATGTATAAAGATGAGTATTTTTGAAGCAGCCACACTGAGAATTAGCATTGAGGCCGTTGCTTGGCAACCGGAGACTTTGGTTATTTTATTTCTAAACAGGGAATGCTACAAACTGGGAGCTGGAGTTTGTGCAAATAGCTCCAAATTGATGCTCTCCCTGTAAATCGAGATCATACAGCATCCGTGTGCATGTAAAGGCCGCTAAATGCACCTGTGTGTGTGGGTGTGTCTCACATCACACACATACACACGCGCACACACACGCCTTACACAGCGCTCTCTCCATTACCTGCCGTCTTATGCAAATCCGAAGCACTGATATTCCTTTGCATTTTTCCTGGAAAGTATCTATTTGATCCCATGTTAAATATACAGTGGGGCCTTGACTTACGAGTGTCCCGACTAACGAGTTTCTCGAGATACGAGCCGTCTCTCGGCCGATTTTTTGCTTTGAGTTGCGGGCTAAAATTCGGGTTACAAGCCAGCTTCAGATACCCCACCGCTAGTTGGCGCAGCGAACGTCACAGTGAACGCCACAACATCAGCCCAGCATCACGTGTCTCACTCGTTCACTTTTGATTTGACACATGAGTAATCTGAGTTACGAGCTCCGTCATGGAACGAATTAAACTCGTAAGTCAAGGCCTCCCTGTAAATGACACACATCAGGTCCTGAGGCTCACGCCTTTCACTCCCATGGAGCCGGGAGCTGCATAGTCAGGCTGATACCAACCATGAGCTCCTCCCTCCACCTCCCTCACTGGCTACCAGGACCCTGGCCGGGTAGCTCAGTTGGTCAGAGCGTCGTCCCCATACGCCAAGGTGGCGGGTTTGATCGCCAGTCAGGGCCCATGCCAGGGGCAACCAATGAATGCAAAGGGAAGTGGCACAGGCCGGCGGGCGGGCTCAGCAGTTGAGTGTCGACCTATGAACCAGAAAAGCACAATGTGACTCCCGGTCAGGGCACAGCCCCAGGTTGTGGGCTCCGTCCCCAGTGGGGGGCGTGCAGGAGGCAGGGGTCAAGATTCTCTCTCATCATGGATGTTTTTATCTCTCTCGCCCTCTCCCCTCCTCTCTGAAGTCAATAAAAATATTTAAAAATAAATAAATGGCCCAACAAATCGGTGTTTCTCTCTCCCTTCCCCTCTCTCTCTCTAAAAATCAATAAATAAAAATTGTAAAAATTAAAATAACCGGCCCCAGGAGAAAGCACCTCTCGGAGCGAGGAAGGGAATGTGTGCTTCCTCAGCGCTGCCCGCGCTCAGCCCCTCCTGCCCTCCGCCCGCCCGTCCTGCCTGCACTGCGCACACGGCGAGGAGAGCGCTACCTGTAAAAAGCCGCCTCTGTGTTAAAGCTGCCATTTCTCCACCATCGCCGACTTGAACGTGCGTTTCCAGGCTGCTGGTGGTGTGGATGACGACTGGGCCCTGAGGCGGCTACGCCCCCAGAAATGACCTGGGCTCCTGACTCCTCGCCAGGACTGACAGCCACAGCCCGGCTCCACCCGCTCCTCCGGGGAGACCCACCCCAGAGAGAAGGGGCAGCAGGAAGGCAGCGACTGAGTCCAACCGACAGGACCAGGTCCGGGTCTCGCCCACAGGCCACGCCTAAAGGAGGCACCGAGCGCCCCCGCATGGGGCTGCGTGCCCAGCCGTGACGCGGTGGGCGAGCACCTGGGGCCGACAGCGCGGCAGGGTCACGGGGGGATGGAGCCTCCATGACCTCCTGCTGCACGCAGGCCGGACGCGTGAAAGTGCCTGTTGCTCAGAACCAGAGTGCGAGCACCTGGCCGGCAAATAGGCAGACAGATGGTTCACTATTCACCCTCCCCCCAGAGCAGCTGTCGCCAATGGAGGGGCTGTGTCAGGGCCTCAGGTGTCCTGTGGCAGCTGTGCCTCCTCGGGGTCTGTCCCCCAACCTCTCCGAGGGACCAAAACCCTATTTTGAGAGAATCTGGTGGTGGTGAAAATGCCCAAGTGTCTGCCCTGGCCGGTGTGCTCAGTGGATAGAGCCGCGGCCCACAGACTGAAGGGTTCGGGTTCGATTCCGGTCAAGGGCACATACCTCGGTTGCAGACTCGATACCCAACCCTGGTCAGGGCGCGTGCAGGAAGCAACCAATCGATGCCTCTCTCATCGCTGTCTCTATCTGTGTCTCCCCCTCCTTCCACTCTCTCTAAAACTCAATGGAAAAATACCCTTGTGTGAGGATTAACAACAACAACATGTCTGAGTCTGAAGACAGCAGAGACAGGACTTCAGCCACAGCTGGTTTGGCCTGGACAGACCCGTGGGTGGCCCCGCTGGGGACCGGCGCCGGCGCTGGCTTTGGGGATGGGAATCCCTTTATTGCCTCTGCTTACTTTTTCTAATCTAACGGGGAGAGTCTGCTACCTCTGTGCCCGGGAGGTGGGAGGAAGAGCAAATGGCTGTAATGAGCGATGGAGGGAGCTTGCCAGTGTGCCACCAAGCCGCTCAGGACTACAGCAGATTTCCCCAGACAGGGGTCCCCAATTCAGGTCACCTGTGCAGCCTCTCGGTGCAGGACTGACTAGGGGGTGGGAGCCCTGGGTGTCTCTGCCCCCGAATGTTCTTTTGAAGGGTCTCACCGTGAGAGGGCTGACTGATGGCGCGTGGACTGGCCAGCAAGCCTGGGAGGCGCGATGGCCGCGCCTACATCTGTCATCCACAAAGGCGCGGCATCTGCAAAGTCAGCAGCACCCTGGGCACCCAGGTGCCGGGGTGGGGGGGGGCGGCATGGGGACGGCTAAGGGACCCACCTTGCTTCCCGTCCTGCTCACAGGACAGAGTCTGGTTGGGGCCGAGAAGAAGGGGACAGGCTATGTGCACGTTCCCGTTAATGTCCCGGAAGCAAAGCACAGACCTCGGGCTCTGCAGAGCTGCTGACGGGGGTGGGGGGGGAGGGTCCCCCTGTGTGTTGTGGGGGGTGGGGCGGGTCACACACCTGGAGCCTGGTTTTCTGCTTTTCTCCTGTGAGTGAGCAGCAGGTAACAGGAAAGGCCCCTCTAAGAGCTGCCTGCACCTGGAAGGCGTGCAGGATGCTGCGTGACATGGCCGTAGAGCCCAACGGAACAGACAGAGAAATCCGGGCCACCCCTTGGGCTGAGCACCCCTCCCACGCTGGGCGGAGCAGAGGCAGCTCACGGTCCTCAGAGCTGGACCGGCCGAGCGGACGGCAGCCTGGGCTCGGAACCCCCGTCTCTGCCGCTCTGGGAAGCGGAGCCGTGTGGCCCACCACGGACGGGCTGGGAGTTTGAGCACATCCCTGCCTGGTCTTCCTGAGCCGCGGAGGAGGGTGGTTTCTCGTTGGTTAAACCCTTTGCACACACCGGACTGGATCCAGGCCGCGGCGGAGCGTCAGGGTCACGGACGCAGCCGGGCGGCCCGCGAGGTCCCCAGGAGTCCTGGTGGCTGGGACAGCGCGGTGGCCGTGGCCGCTCAACACTGCAGTCAGGCCAAACCTGCGCCTGTGCCTGCTTCAGGCCTGGAAACACCAGAATCGCCCTCCCTCAGAGCCAGACAGACGCCTGCCGAGAACAGAGCCTCACACATCTCGGCCCTCCCGAGGGACGGGCCAGTCGCTGTGGCTGGCTGGTGCGATATGTGTTTAAGTGAACCAAAACCTTGAACCTTGAACTAGCTATAAAAACAACGCATATATATATATACATATATATATATATATATATATATATATATATATGAATTCATATACATATATACAAATACATACATACATACATACATATATATATTGATTTCAGAGAGGAAGGGAGAGGGAGAGAAGGAGAGAAACATCAATGATGAGAGAGGATCATCCATCAGCTGCTTCCTGCACGGCCCCCAATGGGGCTCGAGCCCACTACCCGGGCATGTGCCCTGACCGGGAATTGAACCATGACCTTCTGGTTCAAAGGTCGACGCTCAACTACCTAGCCATGCCAGCCGGGCCTAAGAGAGTTCTTAATGTTTCCCTACATGTTTATACTAAAGCCCAACTCTAGCCAAAAGGAAGTTCCTTCATCTAAAGCAGTGGTTCTCAACCTTCTGGCCCTTTAAATACAGCTCCTCATGTTGTGACCCAACCATACAATTATTTTCGTTGCTACTTCATAACTGTAATGTTGCTACTGTGATGAATCGTCATGTAAATATCTGATATGCAGGATGGTCTTAGGCGACCCCTGTGAAAGGCTCGTTTGACCGCCAAAGGGGTCGAGACCCACAGGTTGAGAACCGCTGAAAAGCAAAAGTGACTGCATAGGCTCATATCCATCCATCCTTCCCAGCATCGATCCAACAAATACTGAAATCATAGAAGCATGTCACTGCAAAAACAACGGGGGAGAGAAATAGGTAAAACACTTCATCGGTGACCTCAGAGGGTGGTATCTGGAATTTTATCTGCATTATTATCATTTATGTTACCACCGTAATAGGCATGTTTCCATTTGTATGGATGGGGAAACCAACCAGGGTCAGTAACTCTCTCTCTAAGGTCTCCACCCGGACAGTACCAAACAGCCTTCCTTTTCCTCCTTCCTTCCTCCTTCCTTCCTTCCTCCCTCCCT
>NW_005873592.1:0-22263 GCF_000147115.1 Myotis lucifugus | reverse complement strand
CGCATGAAGGTCAACAGATGTTTTAGCTGACATCTGAGCAGAACTCCCCTCTGACCCAGAGACGCAGGAGAAGGAAAAGAATGAAGTTGGAAGGCACTCCCCTTTGGGAATGACTTGTTATGCAGGATTAGTGTGGCCATTGATGGCTGACACATCACTTGAGAAGAGAACCAACTCCTGCTTTGGGCCCCTAAAATGAATGCTCTGTGAGAACAGAGATGTCTGAGTGGGTCACTGAAGTATTTCTGGCCTTCCAGGACACTACGGACAGCACCTGACATAGGATGGGCTCTTTATAAGCATTTGCTGAATAAATGAAAATCTAACACTGTGGTAGGTTCTTTATACACACTCTCTTGTTTAAGCTGCACACAAATCTCCTCTAAATGATTATTCCCATATGATAGATGGGGAAACTGAGGCCCACAAGTATGAGAGCTTGCCTGTGGCCACAGAGCTAGGAAATGGTGGGACTGGAGTTCAAATGCAGGTCTGTCAGATTCCAGAGTCACTTTCCACCCAAAACCTAGGGGTGAGATGCTGTCCAATGCCCCAAGCACCTAGTCCTCACCATTCCTACCACAGCCTGATGGAGGGAATTCCGATCCTTGCCATAATCTTCTCATCACCTGGTGGCTGATGGTGGACTCCAAGTGCATCATGCAGTGCAGGTGACCATCCAGGCTGGCCCCTGAGGAGCAATGAGCCAGGGCAGCTGGGTGAGACTGCGTTAGGCCACAGTCTGTGCATAGCCGGCATGGATCTGCTCACTGAACTAGGAGGGCAGAGGCAAGGTCACCCACAATGCTGGGATCCATGGGAAGCATCATTCAGACATAAAAGAGGTTGATCTGGGACACTAAGCTCTCAAAACAGCTCTTTACCATTCTACATACATGAACCCAGCACCTACTATGTGCCAGGCACTGGTAAAGCCCTGGAGATACACAAAAGTAAGCAGGAGACTTTTTTCTTTCAATCCAACCTTTCCCTCCTGCCTATCTTCCTCCTGTTTTCCCTCCTCAATCCCTCCCATCCTCATCATTTCCTCCCTCTTTCCTTCCTTCCTTCCTTCCTTCCTTCCTTCCTTCCTTCCTTCCTTCCTTCCTTCCTTCCTTCCTTTTTTCCTTCCTTCCTTTCTTCTTTTCTTTCCTACTGCACAAATTCAAATATTATTGAACCACTATGCTATTCCAGGCAGTAAACTAAGCCTTGGGATATTGAAGTGAGAAAACAGTTTCTTCCTTTTTTATTACCTACGTTCTCTCCTTCCTCATTCATTCATCCATTCATTCATTCATTCATTCAGTTATTTGTTCCATTTGATTAGCACCTACTATGTGCTCGGCACCAAGCTAAGCATATTGGGTATAAGGTAAGTAATTGGTCCCTCCATCCATTCACCCATTGTAATTACTGAGGGCCTCCACATGCCCAGCATGGGGCTTGGGGCTGGGTGGAGGATGTAAAGATGAAGAAAACTGACCGCTTCCTTTACTTACAGCAGTGACCATAGATTTCAACCATTTTCCCAAGGGATTTCTCTATAGCTGAGAGGAGTTTGAGTTGTTTCTGTGTTACACAGCCCAGGTAACTGAAGTTCTGAATCTGACAGACCTCTGGGCACAGATGGAGCAGACAAGCTGAGAGAAGGATGTGGAGGGGAAGGTAGGGGAAGATAGGGGGTGGGGGGACTGTTCCGTGCCCAAGTTAGGAGGGGTGGGGGAATCTTTAGCTCTTCAGGGCTTTAGGAAAGAGATTCTTCCCAAGGGTCTCTCCTGAGTGGCTCCCTCCCATCAACATTTATAATGGCATTGGTTATATTTCTTTTAAGTTAAAGAAATGTCCTTATGATTTCTTTTTGACATATATGAATTGCCAGCATTGCTAGGCTTGGGCTTTGGGACTATTAAGAAAAATAAGGGTGCCCTAGCTGGTTTGGTTCAGTGCATAGATGGTAGGC
The DNA here is from genome assembly GCF_000147115.1 of Myotis lucifugus. NCBI lineage: Eukaryota > Metazoa > Chordata > Mammalia > Chiroptera > Vespertilionidae > Myotis > Myotis lucifugus. Next base: position 20,300 of record NW_005873592.1, on the reverse strand, counting down.
CTGAAAAATGAAGGGTCTCAGGTTCAATTCCTGTCAAGGGCTCATGCCCAGGCCTTCTTCATGATAGAGGTCCACAGTAAAATATCCTGGTTTCTGGGATGAAGTTTGTGTTTTTCATATTTCTTCAAGGGAGTCTGCTGCTTGGCTGGCTGGCTGGGGACCCCACTGTTTTCTTCTTTTGAGTAGGTGAGTCTTCATACTGTTTTCTGCCATTTCCCCTCATACTTTGATTCCTCGCTTATAAAATTTAAGACAGTTCAGAATCATTCTTATGTGGCTTTGTGGCTTTTGCTGCAGTGGTTACCTGTGTTTTACCCACTGGTCCCCAGAACTTCGGGATATCGCTGCCCAGTTTCTTAAAAGACCACTCTAGCAGGACAATCATGAGCAGTTGCTTTATTGCAATTTCCTGTGTGATTTGATAGGTACCCTTGCCCAGTAGTACGTTTTCCAGTGTCTTTTCAAGTATAATTGCATCATATTTGGATACTCCCAATGTTATTTCCACTAGTCACCCAAAACTTTTTCCACATCCTCACCATGAAGCAGCAAAAATGGACAATAATTGAAGACAACTTTAGCAAAACCCCTTATCCCACACAGAGTTCATTCCTGTGTGTTGTGCATGTAGAAATCAAAGTAAAAACAATGGACAAGTTCAATCTGAAAACACAATGAAACAGCATTGTGTGCTGGGAATGTGCAAAGTAAATTGGCCTCAGAGAGCTTGTTTGGAGGTCCTGACAGGGGAGCACAGCAACTCTTACAACCTTGAGAATTTCTTGACAGCTGGAAGGAAGAGAATAATCCTTAATGACCAGAGTCACCCATGTGGGGGATCTCAGGGCAGAAGCACATTTTGCAGGCCCTCCAGCAGGGTATGCTATTAGCTTTGGATAGTGATAGATGGTAACTAGACTTATTGTGATGATCCCATTGTACGGTTTATAAATGTCAAATCACTATGCTGTACTGCTGAAGTTAATATAACATTGAATGCCAATTATACTTTAATTAAAAATTCTTTAAGAATAGATGAACTGATAAATAAGTGAATGGATGGATGAATGGGTGAGTGGATGGGTGGGCAGGTGGACAGGAGGTGGAGGAGTGAGTGAGTCCTGGGATGGAAGGCTAGCCCAGAGCCCTCTGACCAACACACTGACATTCCTTCTTGCTGTCAGCAGCCACCACCAGCGTTGTGGGCCTGCTGCTTTCCCTACCTGCCTGGCCTCCCCATTTTCCCAGGAAGCCCATGGAGCCACCTCTGTGTACGACAGGGGACAGTGTCATCTGGGCTGAGGCCTGTGACCACCATCTCCAACACAGTCCTCACCTGCTTCCCGTCTGTGACCAGGTGGCCCCACATGACCAACGTCCAGGGAAACACTATCTTCTTCTCTTCATGCCTATGATCTTATGATTTCCTTGGTGGGTTTAGGTTTTTAATAAGCCTGGGCTACTTTCCTGTTTTAAGAAATAAAAATATAATGAATTTTAATGAAAAGTCATAAGTAGCCCCAGATCTTGGCTTAATGTCATAAAGAACAGATTCTAGAGTCTGAGATGTGGGGATGAGTTCCCATCCAGCCAGTGCCCCGCTGGAGGCTTTTAGCAGTGAGGTACCCCTCTGACTCTGCATTTTCTCTAGAAAGAGATAATACCACCTCCTGGTATGTTGTGAAGGACAAGTGAGATGACGTTATTTAGTGAAGAGCTCAGGATAGAGCCTGGAATAGAGTAAGTGCTTAGCAAATGTCCTCTATTATTGTCATTACTATATGATGGTCAGTGTGAGCTGGAATAAGATCCCAGGTGGGCTGATGTCAGCAGCAGAGCCTGCAGTTCCAGCCTGGCTCCCTGGAGCCTACACTCTGCCATTGACATGATGTCCTACAAACCCAGCCCTGCCCAAGTGCCAGCCTCCTGTACATGAAGCTGCTCAGCTGCTCCAGGTTGGTGGGCATAAGGTACCAGTACATGTGTTCACACCTCTGCACGCCCATCTCCATGCAGTGCAGGTTCATTGTGTACACCTCCACTGGTTCCACTGCTCACTGCAGGGGGGGAAGAAAAGAACAATTACACCCCAACTCCTCACAGCGCATTCTAACTTTATAGATTCTCCCTCCTCCTCCTGGTCCTCTTCTGTCCTCACTGAAAAGAACATCCTCTACCTGGACCAGTCAATGTGTGATTGGGTTTTGTTGTCGTTTTCTAAGAAACCCTCTTTCACTTTGTAGGATGAATATTTTAAAAATATTTTTCTTTGCAAAAATAATCCTATGAGGTATAACTGTAGCTGGAAATGCAACCCATTTGTGATTGGCCTACTATGTGCATGTAAATACCTAGGGCAATCCAGAGATCAACAAGGAAGAATGGTAGTTGATGCTGCAGAGGGAGAACTAAGAAATTTAAATGGGAGAAGAATACATTTCATCATCTAAAATTACGTGCACACACTTTTTTTAAGTTAAGTATTAGTTAAAAACATAAGGAACAGGCCAAACAAAGCATTTTATTTACAAGTGGTTGACTATTATGGATCAATTTTCAAAAAAAGTTAGATGTACAGCTGATGCTTGAACAATATGGGGAAGCACTGAAGAATCCAAGTATAACAGTTGATTCCCCCAAAAACTTAGCTCTGAATACCTACTGTTGACTGGAAGCCTTACTGGTAACATAAACAGATGATTAGATCATTTTGTACATTATATACTGTATTCTTACAATAAAGTAAGCTAGAGAAAAGAGTTAGTGAGAAAACCCCAAAAGAATATGTGTACGGCCCTGACTTCTTTGACTCAGTGGATAGAGCGTCGACCTGCTGACTGAAGGGTCCCAGGTTCCATTGTGGTCAAGAGCATGTACCTTGGGTGTTGGCACTTCCCCAGTTTTGAGTAGTGTGCAGGAGGCAGCTGATTGATGTTTGTAACTCTCTAGTCCTCCCTTCCTCTCTGTAAAAAAAATCAATGAAATATATTTTTTAAAAAGAATATATATACACTTATAGGATTGTACATATTTATTGAAAAAATCCATGGGTAAGTGGACCTGTGTAGTTCAAACCCATGTTGCTCAAGGATTAACTACACATCAAGTACTAAGGAAACGTCCCAGATTACATATGGAAAGGTTTATTCATGGTTCTTTGTATCCTTAGGCCATTACCCATCAAGAACAGACAGTATAAGTCTATGTCAGTTGAAGTAATTTTTACTTCGTGTCATTATGTCACCAACTTCACTTACTGTTAGTGTCAAATGTTTCTGCTTTTTATTTTGTTTTAAAAATGTATTTTTATCGCTTTCAGAGAGGAAGGGAGAGGGAAAGATAGAAACATCCATGATGAGAGAGAATCATTGATCACCTGCCTCCTGCATGCCCTGACTTGGTATCGAGCCCGCAACCCAGACATATGCCCCAACCTGGAATTGAACCCTGACTTTCTGATTCATAGGTCAATGCTGCACCACTGAGCCATGTTTAATAAAAAAATTTCTTATTAAATTATTTTATAGGATGTAAAAGACTTACCTAAACCCAAAGTCAAAACTAGCAAACAAAGTACATTCAGGGAAACGTACCTCCTTTCCCTCCTGCACCTCTGTAAGTAACCATGTGATCAGCTTCTGGCTTATCCTTCCATTGTTCCTCAAACAGAGACAAATAATGTACATATTAATATTTCTTCTTTTTACACAAAAAGTGACATAATATGCACACTCTTTGCACTTGGCTTTTTAAAAAAATGTTGATTAAGACTGAATTAGTCTCCTGTCTAACTGAATGAAATGGAAAATTGTTGAACAATACATATTTCTGCAGGAATATTAAGATTGGCTAACCTTGCAATGTATTTTCTGCATCCTGTCTTCATACTTCTGTGTATGTAAGGCATACAGAGGGTTCTGGAAGGATACATGGCAAACTGATGATCGCAGTGCTATTTCTAGGGAGGAATGGGGATTAATAATGGCCAAAGCCTAATTTAACTTTCTCTGCAATCTTTTAATATTTTTTACAGGGAAAGTTGATTCATATGATACTTGTGTAACTAAAATCTCAATTATTATGCTGGTATAAAAGCTAAACCATAGGTGACCTGTAGATGATGGACATCCAAGTTCACTGTTACTCCAGGTAGCAGGGAGGGGCAAGGGCCTCAGGCAGGTCACCTGTGAGCTGCTGCTGTAGTCCCTCTGCAGGAGGATGTTCTGGAGGCCAGAAGGCAGCTCTGGGAGGACTGAGAGACAAAGAGGCAGAAGGGAGTCAGGGGGAGGCTGCATCACCCAGGCACAGGGTTCTGCCCTGAGCTCAGGAGGGCAGTTGTGCTGGGAGTCAGGAAGCCAAGTTTTATCTCTCTTCCTGAAATCAGCAAGTCCCCTCTCAAGGCCTCAGGTTCCTATCTGTAAAATGAAAGGAGCAGGGGTCTCACTTTCTGCTCCCTGAAGCCTCTTCAGAGGCCATCCCAGCTTCTGGGCCTCCACTTTCCACCGCTATAACCAGAAACCCCCACCTCCATCTGCTCAGTTCTTGAGACTCTGGGTGACACCTTAGTTAGAGTCGAGGTAACTGATTGTATGAATGGCCCAATTTTTTCCTCCCTTCTCTGCATATGAGCCTTTTTCCCTATAATGTCTAGTTCCTGCCTACTCTGATGCTAGGTTTGGTTATGTGACCTGCCTTGGCCAATGGGATGTTAGCAAAGTTCCCGGGCAGAGATTTTAAAAGAGCTTGTGTATGTCTCTCTTTAGGATCTGAGTTCACTATGATAACATACACAGGTTAGCCCCCTGGAGGATGAGACATGAAGGTGAGCCAAGCACCCCAGGCATGTGGGAGAGCACCATGAAGGTCAACAGATGTTTTAGCTGACCTTCAGAGCAGAACTGCCCTCTGACCCAGAGACGCAGGAGAAGAAGGAAAAGAATGAAGTTGGAAGGCACTCCCCTTTGGGAATGGCTTGTTAGGCAGGATTCGTGTAGCAATTGATGGCTGACATATCACTTGGGAAGAGAACCAACTCCTGCTTTGGGCCCCTAAAATGAATGCTCTGTGAGAACAGAGATGTCTGAGTGGGTCACTGAAGTATTCCTGGCCTTCCAGGACACTGCTGTCAGCACCTGACATAGGATGGGCTCTTTATAAGCATTTGTTGAATAATTGAAAATCTGACAATGTGGTAGGTTCTTTATACACAATCTCTTGTTTAAGCTGCACACAAATCTCTCCTCTAAATGATTATTCCCATATGATAGATGGGGAAACTGAGGCCCACAAGTATGAGAGCTTGCCTGTGGCCACAGAGCTAGGAAATGGTGGGTCTGGAGTTCAAATGCAGGTCTGTCAGATTCCAAAGTCACTTTCCACCCAAAACGGAGGGGTGAGATGCTATCCAATGCCCCAAGCACCTAGTCCTCACCATTCCTACCACAGCCTGATGGGGGGAATTCCAATCCCTGCCATAATCTTCTCATCACCTGGTGGCTCATGGTGGACTCCCAGTGCATCATGCAGTGCAGGTGACCATCCAGGCTGGCCCCTGAGGAGCAATGAGCTAGGGCAGCTGCGTGAGACTGCGTTAGGCCACAGTCTGTGCATAGCAGGCATGAATCTGCTCACTGACATAGGAGGGCAGAGGCAAGGTCACCCACAATGCTGGGATCCATGGGAAGCATCATTCAGACATAAAAGAGGTCGATCTGGGACACTGAGCCCTCAAAATAGCTCTTTACCATTCAACATACATGAACCCAGCACCTACTATGTGCCAGGCACTGGCTAGGCCCTGGAGATACACAAAAGTAAGCAGGATACTTTTTTCTTTCAATCCAACCTTCCTTTGCTGCCTATCTTCCTCCTGTTTTCCCTCCTCAATCCCTCCCATCCTCATTCCCTCCCTCCCTCCTTCCTTCCTTCCTTCCTTCCTTCCTTCCTTCCTTCCTTCCTTCCTTTCTTCCTTCCTTTCTTCCTTCCTTCCTTCCTTCCTTCCTTCCTTCCTTCCTTCCTTCCTTCCTTCCTTCCTTCCTTTCTTCTTTCCTTTCCTACTGCACAAATTCAAATATTATTGAATCACTATGCTATTCCAGGCAGTATACTAAGCCTTGGGATATTGAAGTGAGAAAACAGTTTTTTCCTTCCTTCTCTCCTTCCTCATTCATTCGTTCATTCATTCATTCAGTTATTTGTTCAATTTCATTAGCACCGACTCTTTGCTAGGCATCAAGCTAAGCATATGGGGTATAAGATGAGTAAGATGTTCCATTGGTCCCTCCATCCATTCACCCATTGTAATTACTGAGGGCCTCCACATGCCCAGCGTGGGGCTGGGTGGAGGATGTAAAGATGAAGGAAACTGACTGCTTCCTTTACTTACAGTGACCTCAGGGAAGGGCCACAGATTTCAACCATTTTCCCTGTGGGAAATGATTTCTCTATAGCAGAGAGGAGTTTGAGTTGTTTCTGTGTTACACAGCCCAGGTAACTGAGGTTCTGAATCTGACAGACCTCTGGGCACAGATGGAGCAGACAAGCTGAGAGAAGGATGTGGAGGGGAAGATAGGGGAAGATAGGGGGTGGGGGGACTGTTCCGTGCCCAAGTTAGGAGGGGTGAGGGAATCTTTAGCTCTTCAGGGCTTTAGGAAAGAGGTTTTGCCCAAGGACCTCTCCTGAGTGGCTCCCTCCCATCAACATCCTGAAGACTCATCCACACCCACCTCCCCATTTGTACTGCCATCCTCAACTAGGCTTCCATGACCCTGTACCTGGATGGCCCCAGCAGCCTCCTTCCAGTGCCTGCTTGTCCCAGCCTGGCCCCTCCTACCATCTACCATCAGCAGCTTTCATCCTTGTTTCCTCTCCAGCCCCACCTCTCCCTGCTGCCCCCACTTCCCTTGTCCTTATGTTCCTGCTACCACTCGCCCTTCCACCTCTCCCCACCACACACACATGGGCTCACACACTCCGTTTCATGCAAGAGCCTCCTCTAGGGATTTGTTCTTGCTGAACCTTCTTCCTAGAAGCCCTTCCTCAACCTCCTTGCCTGGAAACAAGTCCTTCAAAGAAAACTTTTTACTTGAACCAGTGTGAAGTCTGTTTCTGACACTTTCCAAAAGAGTTTAGACTTCTGAAGAGACCCAGCTGCAACCAAACTGAGCCAAACTGGGATTCAGAGTCTGGCTGATTGCAAAGTAAAGGAGATGCCTCAGAGATACTCCTCCAATGAGAAACTTCTGGGCTTTTTTTTTGCTTAAAGAGGAAGAAGAATAAGGTCACAGCATTGTTGGAATAAACAAGAACTGCTGAAGGAAATGTTCTTGCAAAGAAGAGAATAGGGCAATATCTGCATACTCATCAGCAGGACATACAGGGGACATCCAGCAAAATGCAGGCAGACTGAGAAGGAGGCATGGCTGAAGTCCTCCAGGTAAACATGGAGGCATTAAACTTTAAAGTCAGCCTCCTTGTACCCTCAGGATGGTGAGACTCAGGCTTGCTCAGATGACACCAGTGACAGCTGCCTCATAATGTATTGAGCTATCTGCAAGGAGGTGAGCTCCCTGTCACTAGAGGGATGTGAGCAGATAGCGTGAGTGGGGTAGTAGGTTTGAACATCATTCTTCAGTCATCCCTGGACCACCAGCCCATGAATTTCTCCACCATGTGGCAGCACGGGCCCCTCACAAACCTACCCATTCAGGACCTCTAGGAAGCAGTCCAGGAAGCAGTCGGTTTTGCTACTTTAATGACGCCCATTAAAATGTGGGACTTGTCAGTTGTATCAGTGCTTCTCAGCCTTAAAAGTGTACACATGGTCTTGGGATCTTGTTAAATGCAGGCTCTGCTTCAGTGGGTCTGGGATGAGGGACTGTAATCTCCTCGGGTTTTAATGTTTCTGGTCCACAGGGCTTAGAGGACTTCAAAAATTTCATTCCAGCCCCGACATTTCATGATGCTTTGGCTGAAGACGGGACCATCCATTGGAACAGAAGCCTAACAAGGACAATAGGATTATATTCTGACAGGCAGGCCAGGTCAGCAGGAAACAAGACCCTTCTCGTGAATGGGCTGAGTACTCTCAAAGGGACCAAGGCCTATGTGCAAGGAAAGAGTTTTAATATTATAAAATAAAGGTACAATATGCTAAACACTTTAAAGCATCATTAGATTTGTTGTTATAATAGCTGTATAAAGTAAGCAGTAGTGTCCCATGTGGTGGTGGAGCAAACAGAGGCATGTGCGGTTATCATTAAGTAATATTTCTGCTGTCTTCCTTCTAGGAGCATGGGCGGGGCAGGGGCGGTGGGGGGGGGCTGCACTTCTTAGCTCCTTGTGATTGAGGCAATTAATTGTGAGTGGAAATGACAGGTGGAACATTTAATTGTTGGTGTGAGTCCCTCCAGGCTACCTTTTCCTCTATCACAGTGATTGGCAATATTCAAGATGGGGCAGCTCCATCAGTGGGGCCCTTTAATGTGGAGAAAGCAGAGTCCCCAGGTGACCTATAATAGACACACAGCCTGCATGATAAACAATCCTTTGTTGTATAAGCTACTGAGATTTTAGGACTGTTTGTTACTGTGACCTGCCTTGTTTATCCTGACTGATACATGCAAGGAAGATGCAACAGCTAGGACTTCACAGGGGTAAGATTTCATGTAGACTTGGGTAATTCCAGAACCTCTGAAGTCAGTGCAAGGCAAGGGATGGGTATCTCCAAATCTCTGGTAAATCTTCCATTCCCTCACAATAACCTGATGAATAGGTGCTGGAATGGTCGCCATTGTGCAGATGGCAAAACTGAGGCTCAGAGAGATGAAGTCACTTGTATTAGTTAGCACGGGTAATAAAGGAGTGGAGACAGGCAAGGTATCAAGGAGGAACACCTCAGCCCTGTGCTTCTCCCACGATACTTACATTGCTCGTGGCAGTGCAGGTAAGCAATCTCATCAGAAAGATGGACATGGCATAGCCACAGTAGATGCTGGAAGAGGAGGGAAGGTTAGACCTTCAGGATATCTGCGCACCTCATTGTGAGAAAGGCCCCAGCAGGCCAGAGGAACACACACCCATGGCTCCTACAACCTCACCAGGCCCCACCTATTTCAACATTTGTATCACAGGCTTTCTGGACTCTATCTCCCTTTCTTTGGTACCAGCACCCAGTGTTATAATCCCTTGTTGCCCCCACTCCATGTGTCTGAGGCTGACCACACCAACCTGTGCCCCAGTATTCCAGGAATGGCCACCTGACTCAGGCCTGGCAAATAAGCACATTGCACAGTTCCAGCCACATACACTGGTTCAGGGATGACTATAAACTAATAAAATTCCATTATTGCATTTATGTTAGAAATACTGGGAAAGATGCTAGGAGAGTAGTGGTAAGGACGCTAGAAGTCTGGAAATGAGGAGGGCATGGCAGGAAAGCACCTGCCTGAGAACAGAGTCAACAGTCACAGAAGCAGAGCCAGGCGATGATAGCAAGTGTTCATGTCTTCCTCATGTGATCCAGCCAAGCCTGATACCACTGCCCCTGCATGTTTCCAGTTCATGTGCACAAATGCTTAAGTCACCTTGAGTTTGGTTTTCTTCACTGCTATCTGAGTCTTAACTATCTCTGATCCAAATTTCAGGCCACCATGTATCTAGGGACAGGAGTTCGAATAAACACTCAAGGGCATAACTTGACAAGTCCCAGCAGTGAGACTTGAAGGCTTATATGAGCCCTCGTTTCCTCCTTTGAAATTGGGGATGATAATAATACCCACTGCGTAGTGTTGCTGAGAAGATGAAAAGGAATATTTTAAAGGCTGAACACAACCCCACACATTTAAAAGTACCTGGTTAATGGCCTCTGTGATAATTTACTTAAGACTTGCCATTTTCAGCTCAAAGCCTACCGCTGTCTTGAAATAGATTGCTTTTGCCCTCAGAACACAATGAGAATGTGAGCCAACAGGAACTGGGGCTTGGGGGCACCACAGGAATGCAATGATCAGGTCCCTTCATGGGGCCTAGCTGTGGGGAGAAGAGTTGAACATCAGCCTCTGAGGCCACCCCGCTGTATGCACCACCATGTTTGTGCCAGGACTGAGCACACAGGGGTGCTAGTGCCAGCCTCTTCCTGTGGGACAGGAGACTCCTGGAATGGTCACCTTTAGCCTGGGGACTTGCAATTGATCTGGACAAACACTCTTAGACCTGCACTGTCTGAGACCCTCCTGCCCAGCCTCGCTGGTCTCGGGGCTCTCACTGCCTCCTCCAGGTCCTCACCTTCCTCCTGCACATCTAATCCTGGCTTCTGGTCTGCTTCTTGGAAGATCCAAACTAACACAGGCATCAAAGTCAGGCAGGGTTCAAATCCTACTTCGGACTCCTACACTGAACCAGTTCCTCCTCCTCTTGAGCCTCAGTTTCTCCAGCTGGGAAATGAGTAAGTTGGAACATAAGCTCTCTCCAGGTCTCCTGTACTGGTCTCATCAGAGTCCATGGGGTGAATGTCCTTGGAGGACAATCAAGTCCACAAGCATTTTTAGAGTCATAGCCTCTGCTGAGACCTTCCCATGCCGAGTCGTGGCCAAGCCCTCCCCTTTGCTCCAACTCCGTGCCCATCACGCAGGGTTGCAATTGCCTGTTTTCTCTTCTGCCACCCAAGGGGTGCTGAATGCCTGGAGAGGGACTGGGTTTGTTCACTTCTGCAAGATGCTCAGGCATTGTTCATGTTCAGTGTGAGTGATGAATGCTAAGCCCTGGGAAAATTGTAAACAAAGCAACTTATTGACTACCACAAACACCAGCAAGAAAGAGCACTGCAGTTACAGTCCCTTTGGATCCGTGTAAATCAACACCAATAGTCCCCATGTCAGAGAGGCATTTCCAGGTGCCAGGCTTCCTGCCAAGGGCTTTGCAGGCATGTTCCCACTGAGTCCCCCCACCTGCCTTTTCAAAGGTTCCACTGCCACATCCCACTTAAGAGATGAACAACCTGAAGATCAAGTTCATTTTCCAAAGTCACACAGATTAAGGAGCAAGAGCAAAGTTTTCTGGTTTTTGTTTTATATTTCTTAACAGCTTTGTAGGGAGGACCTGATGTGTCCTATGGCAGTGGTATGTAATAAGAAAGCAGTTTCCCGTCAGCAGTGTATGAGGGTTGCAGCTGCTCCACATGACAGGGCTCAGATTTGAGCCTGACCCCGGAACTCAAATAGCCACCTCTTTGGTGATTATGTTTTTTCAAACATTAAGAAACCCAGAAGGGAAGTTACTCTCCTGGCTGTGCAAGAGGGAGAGTTGGGAAAAGAGAGAAGAGGTCCTGAACCGCTTCATGCAAGGACTATACCTCTTACTTTCATTCTCCCCAAGGAGATGCTGGAAAGTCTGGGCACCTCTTTTCCACATGCTAACACCCACATTGCTGACCCCTGGCTGTTTCTCTTCTCTGAGCCCCAAGTGCAAGTAACAGGTAACAAGGAGAGATGGGGGCTCAGAACCCAGGACTGGGGTGTCCCAGCATTGACAGTGACTTTCAAAGTGCAGATTCTGTTGGAAGTGAATATGGAGGTGCCCACAATATGTTGTTCACAGAGAAAAAGGTGATGCAGACACATGTAGACCCTGTTGATTTGAGCTTGGAAGGGGGAGGTTGCTTGGAAATCATTAGTTCCAAAGTCTCTCTGAAAACATTAGCATCAAAATTTTCATCTCACATACTCCTGGGCTTAAGTTCAACCAACAAACAGGCACCTCAGGCTTTGATGAATGGATAGATGGCTGGCTTAATAGGTAGATGGACAGATGGACTGGAAAATAAAAGTACAGATGGATGGAAGGATGGATGAATGGACATAAATACAGAAATGTGGATGAAGAAATGGAGGAAAATGCAGGAACAGGTGGAAATAGAAACAGAAAAAGAAGTGACTGGCTGAACGACCACAGATATTGACAGATGAATTCCATAGAAGGAAACATGGGCATGTGGATGAATAAATGGATAGAAGGAAATACTGGCATATAGATGAACTAGAGGCCCGTTGCACAAAAATTTGTGCACTCTGGGGGGAGAGGGGGTCCCTCAGCCTGTCCTGTGCCCTCTGGGACCCCTCGGGAGATAACGACCTGCTGGCTCAAGCCTGCTCCTGGGTGGCAGAGGGCAGGCCCAATCCCTAGGTGCAGCCCCTTGTCGGGCTCAGAGCAGGGCCGATTGGGGAGTTGGGGCGCCGCCCCCTGTCATGCACAGAGCAGGGCGGATCTGGAGGTTGCTATGCCACCCCTAGTCATGCTCAGGGTATGGCTGATTTGGGGGTTGGGGCACCGCCCCCTGTCACACTCAAGGCAGGGTCGATGGGGAGGTTGCGGCGCGACCCCCTGTCATGCACAGAGCAGGGCCCATCAGGGGGGTTGGGGCTCTGTACCCAGTCACACACAGAGCAGGGCCGATCAGGGAGTTGAGGAGCTCCCCCCTCTCACGCACAGAGCAGGGCCGATCAGGGGGTTGAGGAGCTCCCCCCTGTCACTCACAGATTAGGGCCGATAGGGGAGTTGGGGCACCGCCCCCTGTCCCACACAGAGCAGGGCGGATCAGGGGGTTGGGGCGCCACCCTCTATCACCCACAGAGCAGGGCTGATCAGGGGGTTGGGTCGCCGCCACTGTCACACTCAGGGCAGGGCCGATGGGGAGGTTATGGCTCTACCCCGTCACACACAGAGCAGGGCCCATGGGGGGGGGGAGTTGGGGCGCCGCCCTCTATCACCCACAGAGCAGGGCCGATCAGGGGGTTGGGGAACTCCCCCCTATCAGGCACAGAGCAGGGCTGATTAGGGGGTTGAGACACCTTCCCCTGTCACAAACAGAGCAGGGCGGATAGGGAGGTTGTGGCCCCACCCCCTGTCACACACAGAGCCGCAGGGCGATCAGGGGGTTTGGGCGCTGCCCCCTGTCACGCTGATCCCAGTGCCGGGAGGCATATTACCCTTTTACTATATAGGATAGAGGCCTGATGCACGGGTGGGGGCCGGCTGGTTTGCCCTGAAGGGTGTCCTGGATCAGGGTGGGGGTCCCCACTGGGGTGCCTGGCCAGTCTGGCTGAGGGACTGAGGGCCATTTTCAGGCTGGCGGGTGACTGAAGCTCCCAACCACTCCTTTTTTTTTTTTTTTTTTATTCTGGGCCAGCTTTAGCTCTGAAGCCTCAGCTGCTGAAAGCAGGTTTCTGGACTTTGTTTACGTTCTGTATTTGATACAATGTTCGGGTCCGGCTGGCTGAAGCCCGGCTGACTAAAGCAGGTTTCTGGGGTTTTGTTTAGCTTCTATATTTGCAACATACTTGCTTAGAGTTGCAGCTGAGAGGCTAGCAAGTCAGGCAGGAAACGTTGGAGTCCTCCATCACTGGAGCAAGCAAGCCTCCCTGTTCGCTTCAGTGCATGGCTTCCGGCCGCCATCTTGGCTGGCAGTTAATTTGCATATCACCCTGATTAGCCAATGGAAAGGGTAGCGAATGTACGGCTAATTACCATGTTTCTCTTTTATTAGATAGGATAGGTGAGTGAGTAGGTGAATGGATGATTGAGCAGCATGGATTCAAAGACAATTTCTCTATGAGATCGAGCCAGACCCCCAATGTAAGATCTGGGCCCAAGTTGAACTCTCACCAGCTGAATGAGAATGTCGTTCTTACCATACAGCAGGGAGCATAAGTTCTGGTGCAGGGACTCCACATAGTCATGGGCAGAGAGGGACGGGTGGACACCCATGCTGCCACTAAAAGCCTCTTCTGGAACTGACAGTGTGAGGACAGGTAGAGGATGAGGCCAGGTTGTCACCTTCAAGGCCCCACTCCATTCCGTTCCCCAGCTTCAAGGCAGGAATAAAGTCAACCTCCCCCACAGGTCCCACTGCCCACCCCACTCACACAGAGGGCTGAATGCTTGGTAAGTGAGTCCTGAGCAGGTGCTGTGGATTCGGTGCCTCTGGATAAGCTCATCAGCAGAGAGATGAGTCCAGAAGGGATCCTCTTTCTCCATCGTGGTGTATTCCAGTGCACAGGGCTCACTGCAGAGCAGATGGGGGCTGGCAATCCTTAGCCCTGGAAGGTCCACCCTCCCAGCTACCACCAGATGGGCCACCCAATTCACTGCCCCTCCCCTCCAGCTAGCAGGTTGCCCAGGGCCCTGCCAAGGAGAGGCCCACACAAAACCTGGGTGCAAGAGACAAAGAACAGGTGCTTTTGGATGGTGGAGAATGGAGGGATGTGAGAGAGAAGGTGCCCCATGAGCCAAGAATAAAAGAATTTCAGATGAAGCTCAGAGCACCAGACCACTTACTTTACAAAGAGACAAGTATGAGGCCATCCTCAGGATCCATCAGGAGAGCTTCCTTTCCAGGATTCACTAACAAGAGGAAACACCTGCAAGTTGGGATGGTGACCAGCAGAGGGCACACAGTCCCCAATGGCCTGGTGCTTAAAAGCAGACAGACTGGTTTCAAGACTCTCTTGTCACTTGGCTATCTCTGTAAGCTGCAGCTGCCCCATCTGTAAACAGAGGATAATAATATATCTCAGAATTGCTGAAAGGACTTTTGAGGGAGACAACAGATATAATGCTGGAGACCAATTCCTGCATGACAGCAGGGCTGCATCTGGGAATGGTGAGGGCATTTCCCTAAACCTGAAAAGGGATTATTGATTGGCTGCCAGACAGCAAAAGGCATCTTAATCTACATGTTATTGCCTCCTACTGGCCAAATACCTAAACAGCCATAGGCTAATTCCCCCATTCTGACAATGGACCCCTGACCCTTTGAAGTGTACATCTCTGCCATGCCTCAGGACAAATTGTGTTAATAAAAAGCATGGGGTCCTGGGACAAGGAGACCTGAGAATTTAAATCTTGGATCTTAGATCCTTTAGCTAAGCTCCTCTGACCCCCAAATGCCTTTCAAAATTATATTTCGTCTCTGGACTCTTATTTAAAATCTACGCACAGCCTTCTCCAGATTCCTGAACCCTCCTTGAGTCAGGGACAAGAACCCCAGCACTGTAAGGCGCCTAATTTAGCAGGTGAAAGTAGAGGATTTAGAACCAGACAGACTGAATGGGAGCCCACATTCTGTTGGAGGCCTGGATCTGGTTTTACCTTTGAGACCAGTAAAGAAGGAGAAAAGATAGTCACAAAAATAAAATCCAATGGGACCAATATGCAAATAGGAAGAAGTACAGCTTCTCTAGGAAAAAGAAATAGCAACCAAAACAAACTTTATTGCTCCTGGAAAATGCATAAGAGTTAAAACAGAAAACACACAGTCATACCAGTGAGCAGGAAGATGTGGTAAAACACAATTTTATATATTGTTGATGGGTAAGCCAGAATCTCATCTCATACCAATATTATTCTATCACCCTCTCTCTCTAAATATATATCTATCATCTATCTATCTATCTATCTATCTATCTATCTATCTATCTATCTCAGTTGGAAAGAAGTGCTGTCCAAGAAGAGTCTTGGTTATAGAATCCAGACTAACTTTGAGAAGCAAGCTTAACATGACAGGCAAGGCGTTCATGACCACCTGATCACCACTCCATCCATCCCCTTATCACTGACCTTTCTGACCCATGATCTAGTCACACCGAAAAATCTGAAAATCCCTCTGGCCACTGGGTCTCTTCTCAGGAATTTCCCTGCATTGCTGCTCATTCCTGTTTTCCTCCCACCCCATTCCAAGGCTCACCCCTTTTAACATTTTAGGTTTCAGCAAGGACACCCCCTCCTGCAGGAAGGCCTCTCATACCAGCCAGAGGTGGTGGAGGGGCCCCTCCTCTGTGCCCCCTCAGACTCTGCAGTATAACACCCTGCTCCTTTTCTGACGTCACCTCCAGACTGTGACCTTAGAGACATGGACTAAGAAATTAAATGATTATTTAAAAATATAATACTCCCTGAGAGTCACCACAGGG
This sequence comes from Myotis lucifugus, assembly GCF_000147115.1. Classification (NCBI taxonomy): domain Eukaryota; kingdom Metazoa; phylum Chordata; class Mammalia; order Chiroptera; family Vespertilionidae; genus Myotis; species Myotis lucifugus. The sequence goes on along the minus strand of NW_005873592.1, from coordinate 4,335 downwards.
CAAGCATGGTTCCTCTTCATATCTGTATCTCCAGGGCTTAGCACAGTGCCTGGCATAAAGGAGGGCTCAGTATATAGGTTCATAAATGAGGGGTTGCATGAATGAATGAATGGCTCTCATTTACCACCTCGCATGGGCATCTCTAAATGCTCCATTAACAAGGCACTCCCAGGCCCTGACCAGTTTGGCTCAGTGGATAGAGAGTCGGCCTGCGGACTGAAGGGTCCTGGGTTCGATTCCAGTCAAGGGCATGTACCTTGGTTGCGGGCATATCCCCAGTGGGGGATATGCAGGAGGCAGCTGATCGATGTTCCTCTCTCATCAATGTTTCTAAATCTCTATCCCTCTCCCTTCCTCGCTGTAAAAAATCAATAAAATATATTTAAAAAAAAACAAAAACAAGGCACTCCCAGGATTATGGAAGGCCTATGGAAACCCATCCGTTTTAGAAGTTAACAGCAATACCTGGAAATTGAGCAGAGGGTTGTGAAGATCACGTGGCTGAGGATTCAGATACCGAAGGCCAAATACAGAGCCCTGTACATCATGTTCTGGCCAGCAGCCTTGGCAGACAGGGGATGAATGTCAAGGAAAGGCCTTATTTCCTCCAGGAAAGGGGAGTTATCACCCATGGCAGAGATGGCAAACCATGGCAGGCATGTCTCTCTCCCTTCCCTTGCCTGGTGTAGACATGGCTAATCAATCGATGCACTTTTTCCCAAGAAGCCCAATCACAGCTGCAGAATCTTTACCAACATGGTCCTCCTGGCAGTAGCTGCACCAACTGGAGTTGCAACCTGCTCGCCATTCCTGACCAGCCTCCGGGTTGGGGGTTTGGCTGTGTAGTGAGAACTCTAGGGGTGACGCTGGTGGGAGGCTCTTCTGTACAAACACTCAGGCCATGAGGCTCCCCCCAACACACACATTCAGCCACCAGGAGGAGCTTGTGAAGCCACTTCTCCCCATTAGTGGTTGCCTGTATGTGAGTTGTAACTGGGTGCGCATATGGGGTCTATGAAATGTTGGTCTTGCTGCATTTAGAAGAGGGCTTGGCTCACAGAAGGCACTGACTCACTCAACACTTGTTTTGGGGGCATTTACCTGATGTCGGCTCTTCCAGACCCTGGGTCCATAATGGGGAATAACAGAGATGTAGTTGCCTGTCCTCATGGAGTTCAGTCAAAAAGGGGAGATAGACAACAGTCAGTAAATATTAAAACAACAAATACATGAATAATTACAGATGGTGATAACAGTTGTGAAGAGAATAAACAAGGTGATATGAAAGATAAATCGGGTGAGGGTTGGAATTTACAATTGGCGAGGGGAAGACCTGAATTTGACAAGGAAACAGACATGGAAGATGAGGGATAGAACCAGGGGTAGGATGTGCACAGGCCCTGTGGTGGAAAAGAGGCTGCGGGCCTGAGAAGCAGGAAGGAGAGCAGAGAGAGATTGCTAGGAGGCACGTGCTCTCACAGAGCACAGGGAGGAGCAGGGACTGTCTGGGGGATTACCCCAGCCTGTACCCCCTGGTCTGAACTCAGGTGTTCAACATCAGCTGCTCTAGGTCCTGGACCTTCAGGCTTTGACCCACAACGGGGGGAAGCTCTTGCCTACCTTCATGAAGAGCCATGATCTTATTTCTGAGCAGGAAGCCAGCCAAATCCATGCAGGACGCAACCTCCACAGCCCCTGCAGGGACACAATGGTCAGCAGGCCCTGTCCGGCCCATACTCCCCAGCACCACACTCAGTTAAAGTTTCACTCACACAGGCATCTGGGAGTCCCAGGGGTGCCCAGAATCACACATTTGTGACAGCATCACAGGAATAACGAAGGGAAGCACCATGGCACTGGCATCTCTAAATTTTCATCAAGAGCCTCTTGTCTATTCTCTTGAGGCCTCTGAACACAGGGATTGGACAACAGCCTCATCCCACCCATCTTTGGGGAAAACTGCAGGGCAGGGCTAGGAATGGGCTGTTGTATCAATGGGCACCCAGTTTGCTTCCAGGTGGCAGAGGTCAGGGCTAGAGTTCTACTGCCAGTGTAGGAGGACCAAACACAGTCCCGACTGGGAAGAAGGTGGTCACAGGCTGCTTCTGGAGGAGGCTGAGTTTTAGTCCAGCATTTGCCTGTTAGACCTGAGGGGAGTGGAAGCCAAAAGGGAGCAAAAGGACCCAGTTGATGGGGGATAGTTTTCTGTCCAACCAAGTCCTGGGCAGTCCATGAGGGGGCCCTAATGGCAAGGCTCTTCTCACTGTGCCCACAACAGTGGTGGAGAGGCTGGGGGCGGAGCCAGGACAAATACCCCACTAAAGGCAGCCCTTCCTGGCAGTGGTGCTGGGTCCTTGAATGGAAATAAGGGAGCTCTGCTTGGGTGCAGCCTCGAAGGTGAGACATGAGGGAGGGAGCAATAGTGCCTCCAAGCATGTGGGCATTCTTAGTGCAGGGCCTCTGCTCACCTTTGGGGTGCTCTGGTGTGGGGGCTGCAGGCATGCAGACTTCAGCTTCTCTCATAGTGGCTGGTGCAGGGAAACCCACTTGTTTCCACAGGTGCTACTCAAACCCAAACTGCAGGGCCAGAGCCAGTGTTTTCTGACCTTGAGCAGGGATGCTGCCCGAGGGCTCAGTACTGGTCACAGCACTGTTTTTCTCAGCAGCTGCGAGGAACCCTGCACAACAGAGCTGTTTGTCTCTTAGGCAGGAAGTAGCCTGTGGTGGGTGAGCCATAGAGACCAGCTTCAACCTGTTTCAGCCCAGATGGCAGGGAGCTGACCCCCAAAGGATCTCACCCCTCATTATAATCCAACCTCTGTGCTCCATGACACACCCAGCGGCTCCAGGACCATTGGCAGTCAGCATGACAATGACCAAAGGGATCCATAAATGGAAAGAAAAGATGTGCATCCCTGATTCGGGGGGAAACTGCCACTCCCTCCCCAGAAAGACCAGGAAGTGTCCTCTTTCTAATTTGCCTGGACCACCGCTTCATTTCTAGCCTCCTCTTGAATATACAACAAGATTTCAGAGTTCCAACCCCCTCTTCTCCATTCACTGGCCAGTGATCAAAGCTTGTGCCATGACCCTCTCAGGTTTCAGGATTGTCTCCAACACCTCTCAGCCCAAAGGCCCTGCTTTGGGGCTCAAACAAAGGGCTTAGTGCTTCAGTAAGAACTCTCTTGATGGCCCAACCATTTTGTGACCAAGCCAAAGCTGGCCCCAAACAGCAAGGCTGTTCCTTGCTGTGCCCACAGCAGACCGGGGTGCTGCTGGGGTGGGGGCCAACGGACGCCCCACTAGAGGCTGCCCAGCTGGAACTGGTGATGGGCCCTGGGCTGGAAGGCAGATGGCCCTGCTTGGGTGTATCTCTGAGGACAGGACTTCCTGGGTTTCTTAGTGCTGGGGCCCTCGGTGTGGGTCATAATGGCAGCATCTGGGCGATAGCGCTTTCGGGTGTTCCTGCCCAAAGCCCCCCCAGAGCTGAGAGTGGCTGGGCCAGAGGGGGTGCTGGGAATTTTGGTGCTGGTCACTATGGCAGCACCCCTGTGAGAGCGCTTTCGCTTTCTGGTGTTCCTGCCCAAACTCCCCCCAGAGCTGACATTGGCTGAGCCAGAGAGACCTACACCTGGGGTGGAAGCAAAGGCTGGCCTGGTGCTGGCATGGGTACTCAAGGTGAAAGTTGTGGATAGTGAGGCCCCAAAAGGGGCCTGGGGGGTGTTGCCCAAGGCTGGCTGGACTGGAGCAGAGGTTGGGGCCTGGGCTGGGGCTGGAGCTGCCTGATTTCCACCATTAGGGCCAGGGTCGCCCTGGACACCTGAGCACAGATAGGTGGGGTGGTGTCCATGGGGGTGACCTCTGTGTCAGAGGCAGGCTGGGGAGCCAAGCCTGTGGATGTGGTGGTTGAGGGCAAGGTACTGCCTGCAGAAGGCACTGGCAGGCTGGGGGAGGGAGGGGGACTGGCAATGGTGTCAGGAGCAGTGCTGGCAGCAGGGAGGAGGGAAGGACACCCAGGCTCTGGAGCACAGCAGCCTGAGATGGCCTCAGTCTCACCCCACAGAGCAGCGTGGATTCTCTGGAGCGCGGCTTTCTTCTCCGCCTCCAGGTGCTTGGCTGTGACCTGGAAGCTCAGGTGAGGAGGTGATGGCAGCCTCAGAGGCTCCCTCGCCTGTGTGGCATCAGAGCCACCTTGCGTAGGGGGGGCCTGGAACTGTCATGGGGCGGTGAGCAGTTCCTCAGGAAAACTTTCTGCCCGTTGGTACCATCTTGGTCCTTCCCCCCCAACCGTCTCCTGCTGGGGAAGCAGGGGAGCTGAGGAGGGAGCCTGTGGGC
>NW_005873591.1:0-22266 GCF_000147115.1 Myotis lucifugus | reverse complement strand
ATTGAAGAGACAGAATCCAAAAGCCAATGATTTTTAATTCCAACATGATCATGTTCTAATATAAACTAGTTATAATCATCTGCTATGATTCATGGACATTTAGATAAAATGTTACTTTCCTAATAAAGTTATAAATCATCAAATGGGCCACATAAAGAAAACCTATCTGGTTGAAAGTAGAGTTGCCTGGCTGGTATAGCTCAGTGGTTGAGCGTCGACCTATGGACCAGGAGGTCATGGTTCAATTCCCTGTCAGGGCACATGCCCGGGTTGCAGGCTCGATCCCCAGTGTGGGGTGTGCAGGAGGCAGCCAATCAATGATTCTCTCTCATCATTGATGTTTCTATTTCTCGCTCCCTTTCCCTTCCTCTCTGAAATCAATTAAAAAGAAAAAGAAAAAAAGAGAGTTAATAAAAACCCAGTGTATTTTTTAAATGTCGATTCAAAGAAATTGTGATCATTTTACGTTTTTCTAAAGCTTATTGGAAGCAGAGGTCATTTGTAAGAGCAACTTTGAGCCACGCTCAGTGGTATGAATAAAAAGGAAGACACTTGATTTGCATGCAGTGCAGCTCACTGAGTGGTTTTAGAGAACTGCTGGTCTCTGGTACAATAAAGAAGTAAGTAGTACAGTTTGGAATAAAATTCACAGAAATAGTCTCAGGATGTTACATTGCCTACAAATTCTTACATAGTAGAAAGCATTCTAAAATACTAAATAACTTCAAAGAAATGTGTATATAACATGAGCTTTCTATCCAGGAGTCTAAAACTGACCTACCTAATCAATGCCATAATTCTTCCATTTGATGATAATTACTTTTCACATTAACTTAATTCTTTGCTCTCATCTTCGGTTCTTTTCATCTCTCCTCTATCTGCTGAAATTTCTTGTAAGACAGTCTCACCAACTCATATCTCTGTTTTATTGTTTGTGCTAAGTTAAATAACTTTATTTACTGTCCAACTATATGTCATTCAATGATGCAGTAACTCTCTGGACCAGTGTTCCTTTAGGCCACTGCCATTTCTAAAACATCAACTGGCAGTTCTGAAGCTTCCCGGTAATGTTATTCTTCATCATGATATCCTAGGTGGTACAAGAATCTCAAATATTTTCATTCCTTCTCCAGCAATATTTTTATTCAGAATATAGCCTGTTAAACTATATTCACTATTTTTAAGCTTTCCTAAACATATTATTCATCAAGGCAATTACCAAAATAAAAAATGGTGCACTGCAATATATATTTTTCAATCCTTATCTGAGGATATGTTTATTGATTTTAGAGAGAGGAAAGGAGAGAGAGAGAGAAACATCAATTGTTTGCCTTCAGTATGCTCCCAACTGGGGATCAAAGCTTGCAGTCTAGGTATGTGCTTTGACTGGGAATTGGACCTACAACCCTTTGGTGTACTGGATGGCACTCCAACCAACTGTGCTACCCAGCCAGGGCGGTTCACTGCAAAGTTTTGTCATTATTAATAACCATTAAATTCAAAAGTTTCAATTCTTTTTTTTTTCTGTTTCCAATTTATTTCCCACCAAACAATGAGAACAGTCGTCTCTTTTCAGGGGGTTTTCCTTTGCTTCAGAACCATCATGTTCTTCTCATGGGAACTGCTAACTGTTTAGTTTTGGCAGTTACAAAATATGTTCCCAGGACCCATGGCTCATGTACACTGTGAAGTGTCCACAATTCCCAGCTCAAAATAAGGCTACAAGCTAACAAGCAGATGCATACAGCTGGCTTTGTAAAAGACTTGGCAAAGTTCACTCATTGTTCTGCTTTCTTATGATTAATCCTTACAGGATTTTTCTGAATATTTTACACTGACTTTATTTTTACAATAACATTTAAATGGAGAAAAAATAAATACATACACATGACATAAATACAAAAATTGTGTTTCAGGGCTTCTTTTTTTCTTTCTTTCTTTTTTTTACTTGGGCCATTAAAACCTCAGTGTCACCATTTCTAGAATTAAATATTGCAGATGCTACTTTTTACAGATTGAGTATAATGAGGCATTAAGAAATGTCAGAAATCAAGTGCTAAGTTAATGGAACAAAAAGCAAAAAGTAGCTTTGATTTTGGCAGGCCAGCTAGAAAATATGTGAAGGGGAAGAAAGGCAAACTTTGCAAAGTTTCCATTTGACTCTATACAAAAAGACTAGCATGTGGTTGTAAATATTATTTTGTTCGAATTTTGTGCTACATCATCAAAAGAAAATAGCTATTACTTATGGATTTATAATCTAATTGGTCATAACTCAAAGAGACAGAAGGGAGGAAAGGAGAAAATAAAAGCAAGGAGGGAAGAAGGAAGGAAGGAAAAAAGAAAAGGGACGCAATGCTATATTCAACTAATGTTAAAGTTTTACATTAACATTAGCAAATACATACGAATATCAAATAAATGCTAAATTCAACAATATTATAGATAAATGTACATGCATATGTGTAGGTATGTACACATATGAATGCATATATGCATGCACATACACCTGTATGTGTGTGTATACAATTTTGTAAGCAAAATCTGTTTGGAAGAACCAAATCTATTTCTATTTCTTTTCATTTGTAGGTTATATATATGAGAAATTACTAAAAAGAGGTTCAAAATTCAAAAATAATCCAAGAAGTATAATTTTTGTCAGAATTATATACAAGAGTTTGAGTCAATTGATTGTGTACAATTTTTAATGAAAGAATATTCCATTGAGAAATTATTCACTATGAAGGTAACTCAGTGGTCACCATTTATATCAAGCTAGCTGTGTGACAGTTAAACACTTTTTAAAACTATGATCAGGAATATAGTTAGAAAAACAGTGACACATAAGGCAGCAGAAGTTAAAATTGTAGATTCAGCTCAAATGACCTCTCCCCTAAAAGACCCATGTTAGCAGCCTGACCTGCTTCTTCTAAACAAGCATGGCAGTTGTCCTGTACCTCTGCTAGGACACCTGAATCTTCTGGCTCATATTGTAATTATTTATATAACCTCACATGGCTTATTGCTCCAATCTCCTAAACAGTCTCTCCTTCTCTGATTGCGTTCCTCTTTAATTGGTGGTTCTCACGCTTGAGAGGCGTGCTGAACGCAGGAAACCGCATACTGGCAAGTCACCATCTCCAGAGTTTTTGCTTCAGTAATCCTGTGGTGAGTGGGGCCCAATAATTTTCATTTTTAGCAAGTTCCCAGGTAATACTCACTCTCCTGGTCCTAAGAACATTTGGAGAGCCACTAGTCTAATCTTTTCTCTACCAAGGAGACAGCGAGGGTTTTAAAAACAAACACCCAAGGGTGTTTAAAGAGTTCTAATGTCATATATAGTCTCCACCCCCAGGTGCTTCCATTCATAACGCAGGTCTCTACTGCACCAATTTCTTACCAGTCTCCTCCTGCAGGCTTCAGAGACACTCATACTAAACTGTGTTTGGGATTCTTAAATGTAATAGGCTTTCTTTCTCTTCAGGACCTTTATGTATCTTCTTTCTGGAATGCTCATTTTCTCTGCTACCTGGTGTTGCAGGTATCAGGTATTTCTTTTCAGGAAGCCTTTCTGTTTCTATGGGAGGAGTTGCTCCTATGCATCCCATAGTACTCTCTTCCTGTTTTAGCCAAGAGTAAAACATTAGCTCCTCACTCAATTATAGAGTCTTTGATGGACAGAGGCAGCATCTGTTGAGATCACTACTATCCATACAGGACTTAATATGTGCCAGCTGCTCAATAAACATTTATTTGTAGAATGAGTGAATCATTTAATGAATGGATGCGCTGGCCAGCCTATCCGACTGTAAGCTTATGGAATACAGAATTGGATGTCTGAATCTCTGTCTCTTTCTTTTTTAATATTATATCTTTAAAATAATTTTTATTGATTTCATAGATGAAGGTAGAGGGAGAGAGAGATAGAAACATCAATGATGATAGAGAATCATTGATCAACTGCCTCCTGCATGCCCCACACCGGGTATTGAGTCCTCAACCCAGGTATATGCCCTGACTGAGAATGGAACTCTGACCTCCTGGTCCATAGGTTGACACTTAACCACTGAGCCACGATGGCTGGGCTCTGTCTTCTTCATAGCATCCAAAATAATTCCTTGCATGTGGTAAGCACTGATAGTGGTGGTTTTGCTAAAAGAAGAGATGGATGGATGCAGGGAGGGATGGAGAAAGGTTAGCAGATGGATGGAACAGGGAAGCTTGGAAATACCTAGAAGTGGGTACAGTATTTGAAAAAGCTAAATCGAATCTCCTTATATTTACTAACACAAGAGAATAAACTCTCTAAGAGATTCACTGAAGCTGGCCCATAGAAGGAAAGCCATGGCATGTATCTATCACAAAAAAAAAATTGAAAAATAAATTTTGGGGGGTTATTCAGTCATCTGAAAGTTCAAGATTACAAAACATTAAATCTTACTAGGAAAGTATCCCTGAAAGATGGATAGGGAGAGATGTTCCCAACGGAAACATCCATATTAATAGAGGAAATGGCAATATCGCATGACATTTATGTAAGTAAATGCCTAACACAAGGATATTCAGACGTTGGCTTCAGCTGAGGCTGCCATCTGGTAGGTCACAGTGTGGGAAAAACAAGAGCAGTGGCACAGGGGAATAAATCATGGGCCTGGGAACTGGAAAATCAGAACTCTGTTCTCGATTTTAGCTGCTGAATGAACGCCAGCGTGCTGAGTACTTTAGTTTTTTCATCGATGGAGTGGGGCTAATAAAATCGTCAGTAAGACAGTTCAGGGACAAACAATATTGGTGAAGCTGAAAGCCCTCTGGACATATTACTATTTGGAGGAAACCTCAGACACTGCTTCTCCCTAACCCCAGTTTCTCCCTGTATTCAAGTATGGCTAAACTTCCTGTTATTTCGAGGTTTAGTGGAGTCTTGTGTTTTATGTAAAACTGCATTTCCCCAGCTGCTGAGCACAGTGATTATTCTTGCCTTCAGTGAGAAATTCTGCAGATAACAGAAATAATTAGAATTGAGCAGCTGCTAGCTTTCCCATTTTTTAAACAATTATGAATGGTTTCATTTTGTGTATTATTTGCTGTTCTTACATTCTCTTTTCCTGCAGCCTAGAACTGAAGACTTTCTGTTATAGAGCTATAGTGATTCAGACTGCAATTAAGGAGCAGCAGAACTTGTAGTTGGCCCAACCTCCCACAAATATGGCAAAAAAACCCAACAACACACAAAAAAACCAAACAAACAAAAAAAACCACACACACAAAAAAACCCACCACCAACAAAATAACATTGAGCAGGAAAGATAACTTAAACCAGCAACCTTCCCCAAAATGCAGTGCAAAAATAGGGGAGAGGGTGGAAGGAAACCTGGAGGAAAACATTTAGCACACAGGAAAGACAGCCCAAGCCTCAGAGGGACCTGAGCCACAGGAGCAGGCAATAATACATTAGCTCCTCACTCAATTATAGTGTCTTTGATGGACAGAGGTAGCATCTGTTGAGATCACTACTATCCATACAGGACTTAATACGTACCAGCTGCTCAGTAAACATTTGTAGAATGTTTGCTGATAAATAACCTGGGCTTTCCCATAAACCTCGGGCAACTATATGGTTGTCTTTGGCTCCGTGGGGACTCCGGCTGGTGAGTCTCGCAGAGCAGAGCGTTTACTCTCTGCCAGGCAGAGCTTCTCAGTGGTGGCTGTGTTCATGTGGTTCCCACCGCCTGGCATGCCTTTTCCTTCCGTTTCCTTTCCCCGGTACCTTCAGTACCTCGATGGAGATGTCTCAGACCCTTCCCGGGAGGGTATCGGTTCTGTCCTCACGTCTGTAATCAGACCAAAACCACATTATATCAAGAGTCTCTGTTTTATCTCTCCGGGCTCATCTGAGCTTCTTGAGAAGAGGGATCTCATTCTCCTTCATGCCTGCCCGGTTCCTCGCCCCGCGTTTCTGCCACCTGATAGGTACTTTATACATGTTGCGTGGCCTCTCAGCCTTTGGATAAGAAGGCTGTTTTTAAAAAGAGAGAAATGTGTGACTCATTGCCACCTGACATCATGTAGTGCCACCATCATTACCTAACATAACACTGAGCACATTTCCGTTTTATAAGGAGCATCCTCTGTTTATGGAAGCTCGCATGTGGCCTCCTTTAGATTCATACGTAGCTGTTCTCTCCTCATATTTCTACAAAGTCAAAGCAATAAAAGAATTTCACATCACACACTTGGCATTAGATTAGCTCATTGAGAACATTTTCCATATAAATATCAATGAAGAAAAATCCAGAGCAGTTACTAATTAAATGGAGAGAAAATGCTTTTCTGATTCAGAGCCAATTGATCATTTTCAGTTGCAAGATGTTCCAGCATCTCCCTCCAGCAAAGTGCCCTGATTTTCAGGCAACTAAAGATGTTGAATTTTTAGAAAGAGTTGGGGGTACCCTAATCCAAGGGATGGATTTAGGGCAGGAAGATGTCCAGTATTGGGCTAGTATAGTGCTTTGCTTAAGTAGTAGGCATTCAACAGAACCTTAACAATATAAGATCTGAAGAAGATAGATGTTTTTTTAAAAATCTGTTTTGGCTGTGCTAAAGTAGTCTGGGTGATTTCAAATTGAAGCTACAAGAAATATTCATCCTTCAGCCAAGTCACTAATGGCAGTGCACCATGCCAGATGCTGAATTGTAGAAATGATGATGCTATTTGTGAAATGATACCCACCAAATAACACCCTCCTTTTTTAGGAACAACTAAGTAAACAATAACACAGGCAACTTTACCAAAATTGCATCCTATCACAATTTGTCAACAGAAAGAGAAGTACAGCTAAGACTTTGTTTTTCACATTTTTCCTACTTTATTATCTCCTCAAAATGCTTTTTGTCCTATAGCCAATGCTCCCAGGGCCTCATTGCTCACTTTTAAGTAATGAGGAACAATAGTTTAACTAGATTTCAGCTAATGGATAAAAATATAAGATCTGAGGAAGTTTGTTATCTCTCCCGGTGCATCCAGAGAAATTCAGAATTCACCAAAGCATTTTTAAAGACTCGATCAAAGCAAGTGAATGGGAATGATGGTCATGCCTATGGGATTAACCCACATGGCTCTGGTTTCCCAGAGAGGTGCTTATTTCCTCACTAAGGAGTAGAATGTACAAGGACTGGATTGTGGTTGAGAGATGCCTGGAAAGTACACCAGTAGAATGGAGCATCTATACATAAAAGCCATGTTGGCTCTAACATCAAGGCCAGTGAAGAAGGTGGTCATCTGCAAATTTTCTTGATCAGTCCACACATGGCCAAACTCTGCATGTTTCCTCTAAAAACAATTGAAGGAGAACTTGTATCTTAGAAGGTGATGAATTTGATACATAAGTTAATCTATATTTTTACCTGCCTGCAATCAGCAGTACTAAAATTGGGAGCCATGAAGCATAAAACAGAACACATGCTCTGAACTTTTTCTGAAAAGCAAATATCTCCATAATAAAAAACAATTAAAGATAAAATAAAAATCAATAATAATATAACAGATATTTATTATCTTAATTTTTATTTAAAATATTCTAATTATAAATTGACACATTTAAATTTTGAAAATACACATACCACTTAGAGGAAAATAACACTCATTTATAACTACCACCCAGAAATAACCACCATTAACACTATGTTGTGTATTATACTTGCCTTTTTCTTAGAGCAGTGATGGCGAACCTATGACACGTGTGTCAGAGGTGAAACGCGAACTCATTTTTTTGGTTGACTTTTCTTTGTTAAATGGCATTTAAATATATAAAATAAATATCAAAAATATAAATCTTTGTTTTACTATGGTTGCAAATATAAAAAAATTTCTATATGGGACACGGCACCAGAGTTAAGTTAGGGTTTTTCAAAATGCTGACACGCCGAGCTCAAAAGGTTTGCCATCACTATGACTTAGAGTAACGAATCTTCTTGCTAAAATCGTATCATTTCATACATGCTGCTTAATTTATCTCATCTCATCTCATATCAGACATGTACATGGACAAATTTAGCCATGTAATTAAATAGTCCTCCATGATGTAATTTGAAGTGAAAGTATAAACAGACTTTTTTATTTAACCTCTCTATGGAGGGCCATTTTATTAGGTTCCATGTTCCTCCATTATAAACAATGCTATGTCGAACATCTTAAGTATCTTCCCTCATTCTTAAATAACTCCTTAAGGAGAATTCCTAGGAATGTAACTATGGGAGGCTTAGGAAGTGCTTACTTTTAAAAATGTTGGTAAATACTCTAGTTTTCTCTGCAAAAAAGAATGACAATATACTCTATTTCTATTCAGTTTAAAAATTTCATTTTACTTCTTTTTTTCTTTATTTGTGTTTATATTTCATTTAAAATTACTTTTACTTGTGTGGTGTGTGTGTTTTTTTTTTGCAAGGTGCAAGAAATGGTAGAAAGTTTAAATTTGTTCATGATATTTAGATGCTCAGAAAACCTACTCTCTACATATTTGCTAGCTAATTCAAATTATTTTTAAAAAATTGTAATCTTAATATGCAAAAATAACAATTTAATTATCATGTATTGAATATCTGTTCCATAGACATGTTTTTATATGTATTTCTTTTCTTGGAAATTCCTGGGCTGCCTATTCATCTGTTAGTGCATTCATTATTTCTTTTTTTTACTGATTGACAGAGCTTCTGTATATTAAAACTATTAATTCTTTTCTACCATCTGTACAATAAATATTTTTACTAGTCTTCCACTTATTATTTTTAGTTATCTTTACATTATTTTTATTTTTAAAAAAGACTTGTTGCTGGGCAAATAATACACAACTTTTCCATTAATTTTGCTAACATATGTATTATTATATACTAGCAATACTTAGTTTCATTTCTGGACTTTATGATCTGTTTTATTAACTCTTTGTTTTTATAGTAGTGCAATAAAATGGTATTATTTTCTGTTTCTTTTATAGAAAGGTATTAATCTGTTCCAATGATCTTTAGAGTTATGTTTCAGTATCAGTACCTTTCCCCCTACCTTATTACCTACTTAAAAATTTTTAGTTATTCTTACTCATTTATTATTTCAAGTGAACTTTTCAATAATTTTGTAAAGACCACCATCACCAAAGTCATATGAAAATGTTGATTAAGATTGTATTAAATTATGAAATAGTTTAAACAGAATTGACACATGTAGTATAGTCTTTTTATATATTTATATTTTATTGATTTTTTACAGAGAGGAAGGGAGAAAGATAGAGAGTTAGAAACATCGATGAGAGAGAAACATCGATAAGCTGCCTCCTGCACATCTTCCACTGGGGATGTGCCCGCAACCCAGGCACACGCCCTTGACCGGAATCGAACTTGGGACCCTTCAGTCCGCAGGCTGACGCTCTATCCACTGAGCCAAACCGGTTTCGGCATAGTCTAATTTCTGATAATAAATTATGCTTTCTAGTTCATTCACATAAACTTTTATATCATTTAATAAAGTTTGCAGTCTAGGATTTTTGTAGATTTCACTTTAATATTTTCCTACAACCAAAGTTTATTATGTGGCATAGCTAGCATAAAATGAAAATAATCTGTGCAAATGCTCAGGATTCCTTACAAAGTTGACTAGTGTTTATATTGTTTATATGTCTCTGTAAACCCTTTCCTGTTTTTGCTAATGCCCAGAAAGAATTCAAGAGCTATTAGCAAGTCTAATGTAAATATCACATATGAACATCCGCATATACAAAAAAGCTATAGAAAGTTCCTTCTTTATAAAAACACTTTTAAAATGTCATTGAAAAGCTACCTATAGATAAATGTTACATTTTTCCCCTCTTTTAAACCTCACCTAAGGATGTGTTTTCACTGATTTTGGAGAGAGAGGAAGAGGGAGAGAGAGAGAGAGAAGCATCCATGTGAGAGAAACACATCAGTCGGCCACCCTCCTCCCCCTCCCACCCTGCACACATTCCAACCGGGGATCTCACCTGCAACCTTTTGGTGTGTGGGAGGATACTCCAACCAACTGTCTCATTTGGGTTTGGGGCTTGCTAACTTAAGGTGCATTACTATTTGTCATAGAAATCTTCCCGTTTATACTTTAATTCAGCACATGCATGGTATGGCAGAACCTAAAGAATACACTGCCTAAATCCTCACCCCACTGTCCTAAAACCCTGGTGACTTTTGATTTGGCTTTCTTTAACTGTCCCATGGCTAAATTAAAACAAAATAAAACTCTGCCCTGTAATCTACTTTCTCTTTACAACTACTTTCCTTGCTACCAGTACATCTCCATCTTTACCAGTACAATAAAAACTGGATGAAAATGCAAAATAGTAAGAGAAAAGTAAATGAGATTTGTTTCCCTTTTCCGCAGACTGCCAAACAAGATACATTGGGAAATTAATTTTTGTTTTCATGTAATCAGAGCTTTGGGAAGCTGTATAGAAATGAATCACTTCCCCTAAATGTAACGTGAGAAGATTCTGCTGAGACAGAATGCCACTCTGAGAAAGGCAGGGAGCACGGGGGTGTCTGAATGAGACCTGTCCAGAATGCTAATGCTTCTGAAAACCCCAGCGTTATTCAGGGCCCGAGTGGGTGGCTAACCTGAAAGAAAGATGAAAGCCTACATCGAAAGCTCCCAGAAATCACCTTCTGGATGTGTCATTGTTGAAAACATTTTCTTCCCATGCTGTAATTTGAAATAGAGCTGGCAAAGGACAAGAAGTACTAGTGCACCATAAATCAAAGCCGCATCAGGGCGCAAGCCAGAGTCAGGCCATTGTGATAGCATTTCCCCAGCAAATGCCCAGTTCATCAGAATTCAAATGGATGAATACAATCATTACT
Source organism: Myotis lucifugus (assembly GCF_000147115.1). Lineage (NCBI taxonomy): Eukaryota > Metazoa > Chordata > Mammalia > Chiroptera > Vespertilionidae > Myotis > Myotis lucifugus. The sequence goes on along the minus strand of NW_005873591.1, from coordinate 11,391 downwards.
GTGAACACTTGAAGACAAAATGCTTCTGATTTCTCAACTAGAGCTTTCACTCAGAATTAGACCTATGTGAGAATAAGCTTCATACACCCAGGAACTCCAGGCACATTATGAGGAATGAATAATCCACTAGAAGAGGTGGGAATTTGCATCTCAGTGAAGAGCCAGATTTCTTATCCTTTCATCTAAACTCTGTCACTTACTGAAGGAAACTAGCAGAAGCAATTTTCTTCATGTATCCCCACCCCAAAACATAGGAAAACACAATAATTAAAAATATCAAAATCCGCCTTATTTCTCAAGTAAATTGAAAAACTGCCACATGCTGCCTACGGGTTTAGTTTTTATCAAGGGCAGTAAGAAATCTCTGGACAGCCAGAGAGATTCCAGGAACTCTTGGCCCTGGTCAGAATACAGTTATTAGCATTGAAGGTGGAGGGCCATGCAGGTAACTTACTGAGGGCCTTGGGGACCTGTCTTCTGTCTGTACCCTGCAGTCACCTCTGAAGAGGAACTAAAGGAGCCTTCCACTGTTAGACCTGAGGTATATCCACAATGCTGTTCTGAACTAGAGACTAGCAAGTATTTTCTGTAAAGAACTAAATAGTAAATTTAGGCTTTGCGACCCAAATAACAGATAACAAATAACTCTTCCACATAATTTTCTTTCATATATTTGAAACCAGAAGTAGAGCTATTTTGTTTTCCATGACTCTTCTCTGAGATAATTATTCCCAGTTTATTCAGGTTTTCTTCATTTGATATGACTTCTCTGGAGACCCTTTACCCTTCCCATCACTTTCTTCTGGATGGTTGTTAATGTCCCTAGCAAACGTAGGACCCAGAACTGAAATTGTTAATAAGGATAAAACTAAGAAATAATAAATAATCTCCTTCATATGTGGATCCTCTATATGTATTAACAAAACCTAAATTAGATTAGGAGTCAACAGAATTTGTTTGTAAATGGCCAGACAGTCAATATGTGAGGCTTTGAGGTCCATGAAGTTCTGTTGGCAATACTCAGTTCTGTTGTAGCATGAAAGCAGCCATAGATAATATGTAAATGAATGAGCATGGCTGTGTTTCAATAAAACTTTACTTACAAAAGCAGACAGTGGGTTTTGGTTTGCTAATTCCTGCATTAGATATTTATATGCTTTCAACTCTTAGATTCTTTTCATATCATGCTTCTAAGCTATAGACCTCCATTGTTTACTTTAAAAAGAGGTTATTTTTACTCCTGTTAAAATATAGTATGATTTTATTTAGCCCATACGTCTAATATGCCACAGTTGTTTGGATTCTGGCTCTGTGAGTCATTACATGTAAAAGGCCCTCTTCTCTACATCATGCCACTTGCATACCAACACATATGTCCTTTCTTTATTCTAATGCACACTATTGGTAAAAGTTTTAAATGGGACAGGACCAAGGAAAGAATCCTTTGCAATGAAACACCAAGTTAATAGAAATATCTTAATAAACATTATTAGGTAACATTTCTTCAACCAGATATTATATATTAATTTTCCCAGCCAGCCTATATTTTCATGTCATAATAATAAACTGTCAAATATCTTAATGGACTGCAATAACAATATCTATGTCACTCTTCTAATATTATAGTTTATTAACTGAAGAAAAGGATCTAAATTTAAGCTTTCTTTGTAACCCAGTATGAAATTGCTCAGTAGTCTGGTATGTAAGTTTTTCAGTTTTCCTCACAATGCAAAACTAAGTGTAATGTTTAAAATGTCAAGAAGTCAAATTGCAGCTTATACAATGAACAAGTTTCTAACAGGTCTATAGAATTGGAATGGATTGTGTCATAGGAAATGGGGTTTCCACTCAACTGTATTCAGAAGATGAAGGATAATATTTGAGGATGACAGAGAGATTCATGTATCAAATAAATAGTGGAATAGATGACAAATAAGACCACGTCTATGTCTCCGAGTCATGAATCTAAACATTTATTTGGCCAAATAACGATCAAGGATTTAGCAAGGCAGCAGCCTGTTGTCTCTCTACTGATATCTTCTGGCTGGAAGGGAGGTTAAGTACACAGCAGACAGCCCCAGCTCATACCTTGCTTTCATTATCAATCCTTTTCATCTACAGCTCCTGAGATTTACTGGCAGGGGCCCCAGAAGACAGGGTATAGAAAGAGATTTAATTTTTGACAGTCTGAAAGTCATGAAATATTTATTTTTACAAAGGAAAAGAAGTGAAATAATTTATTATTCTTATAAGAAATATAGCCATTTAAATTATGCCCTTTTTTCTAAACAGGATTATTCCACAAAGGACACCAGATAATCATTTTTTCTACTTCATTTAGAATATTTCCCTGATTAACACTTGTTTCAAGGATATTGCACTATTTTAATTAATACCACAATTGTCTGACCTGTGTGTAACATTAAAATGTGAAAGTTTGACTTATGATTAGGTATAAAAATCTAACTTAGATAATTATTTCTCAAAGCTGTTTTCATCAAAAACCCATTCATTGGGTGAAAAGAGCTTTTTCTAAAAATAAAATAAACAAAAATACAAAACTATCTATGCCCTAAAATTATGACAGCGTTAAAAATTAACATAAAGCCCTAACTGGTTTGGTTCAGTGGATAGAGCGTTGGCCTGCGGACTGAGGGTTCCTGGGTTTGATTACGGTCAAGGGCACATGCCTGGGTTGTGGATTCGGTACCCAGTGGGGGGCGTGCACGAGGCGGCCAATCAATGATTCTATCTCATCATTGATGTTCCTATCTCTCTCTCCCTATCCCTTCTTCTCTGAAATAAATAAAAATATATATTTAAAAGAAAAGAAAAGGAAGAAATGTCAAAAAATGTTGGAAAAAACATAAAAACATGACTAAAATGCAGTCATGAATATAGTTTTATCTGCTTGATTGCTTATTTTTAAAAATTATATAATATGCTAGACACTTGGCAGCATATCTTCTACCATTTTTATTATCCATGATTAATCATGGTGTACATTTTCTGATGGGTAAAATCTTTTTTACTTTTTTCATTAATATTTTCTCCTCCTCCTACCAGAAACCTGTACCTAAACTCTTCAGTGTTGCTGCAGATCAGAGAAGTCATTATTTGTAAGTTTTATGCATAGAGTTTGGGGTTTGATTCTTGTCATAATAACAATGATGGGGTGGAAATGAGGAAGAATTCATGCAGAATGAGAAGACTATATAACTTCTCTACTGATTTTGCCATGTCTTTAATGAACAGAACATCATAATTTCTTTCTAAGAATGATGAACATGATTCTGTGAGCATTTATCATTTTCTACGCTCAGAACAACCTTACTCTACTTTGAAAAAACTGTTTCACCCTTACTCTGATCATGTGGCCCAGTTGTAGGCTGCCAGGCACAGTTCCACTGTGGGGACTATACTTTCTTACCCTAGTGATTATATAGAGCATGGGTAGATGACTCAGGATCTACCAACTTGAATTTATTCTAGGTCTTTATGAATTAGGAAGCATCTTTTTAAAAAGAAACCTGAGATCACAACTAAGAGCCATGAATCACACTGATTGAACAAGAGTTAAGATGCTCTTGGCTACAATCCAGAGGAAATATATATACTCAAATTCGTATATATAAGGTGGCAGATGAGAGGTGACATCAGTGGGAAGGGCAGAATAAGAACCTACAAATATTATCTGCTCAATGAAAGCAATAGGAATACTAGCAGAATTTTTAAATCAACTTTTTAGAACTGTAGAAATTGCAAAGAGCTTATAATAATCGGGGAGTTTTTATTTAAGAAAAAAATGCCGGAATCTAAATAACAGCACTGAGCCTTGTGGCATTTAGCAGTCCAGCAGCCACCGAAAGGGGCAAAATGGAGTGAGAGCTCCTTCAAAGCATCATTCCCAGATAACTGTCATTATTTGATCCATTTGGAAGTTCTGAGGAAAATCCCACCCCAAAGCTTGCCTTTATTTGATCTGAGTCTTAGTTCATGTCCTGTGAACAACCTGTTGGAGATCAGCAGCAGCAATTGTTTAACAGCACAGTTGCCTGATGTGGCAGTAACAATTGGGGCCAACAACACAGTGACCAAAAAACTTTTAAAAATACTGGAGAGCCCTAACCGGTTTGGCTCAGTGGATAGAGCTTCGGCCTGCAGACTCAAGGGTCCCAGGTTCGATTCCGGTCAGGGGCATATACCTTGGTTGCGGGCACATCCCCAGTAGGGGGTGTGCAGGAGGCAGCTGATCGATGTTTCTCTCTCATCGATGTTTCTAACTCTCTATCTCTCTCCCTTCCTCTCTGTAAAAAAATCAATAAAATATATTTTTAAAAAAATACTGGAGAATAAAATGCCTATAGGGGACTTTTTAAAAAGTTCCAACCTATGCCTGGGAATCTAGAAGGCTATGTGTATGCCCAGGAAGATGAAGAAGGACCTAACCACTCACCTCTGGCTGACCTTGAGGCTCTGCATGAGCAGTAAATGATGGCCAAGGCAGGGTTGTATACTGCTTCAGCATTGAGGGTATGCCCCAACATGCATACAGAGCCACTCAGCAACATGAGAGTTCTATTGACTTGAAGCATTTAAGGAAGTCTCTCTCCAGTCATTAGCTGATCAGAGGTTACGTACAACAGAGAATACCAGTGTTAAAGAATTAGTTCAGGAAAGTCACCAGCAAACAAATAGCCACAGCAACAATAAGCGGCACCAAGGATAAACACTGCGAATGGGGGCTTATCTAATTTCCAGAGTTGCCAAATCGTATTATTTAAAATATTCCATCTTCAAGCACAAATTACAAGACATTGGGGGGGGCCCACAAGAAAGTGTGGATTATACACAAGAAAAATAAATGACAAGGTAATAGAAACTACCTGAGGAAACCAATGCTTTGGATCTACTAAACAAAGATTTTAGATAATTATTTTTAACATATTCAATGAACTGAAGAAAATCATGTCTAAAGAACTAAAGGAAAATATGGGGATGATGTCTCATCAAATTGAGAATAACATTAGATGTGTAGAAATTTTAAAGATAGGTCAATTGACATTACCCAGTCTGAGTGTCTAGTGTGTTTGGGCTGCCACAAAAAACAAACAAACATAAAAACACCACAGTCTGAGTAGCTTATAAATAATAGAAATGTATTTCTTATTGCTGGAATGCTGGAAGTCTGAGATCAGGGTGCCAGCATGGTCATGTGTAGACTCTTCCAGGCACAGACTTCTCATTGTATCCTTGAGGATGGAAGGGGCTAGGGAGCTCTGTGGGATATCTTTTATAATACCATTCACTAGGGTTTCACCATTATGACCTAGGCACCTCCCAAAGGTGCCACCTGATGATACAATCACGTTGGACATTACAATTTCAACCTATGAATTTTGAAGAGAGACAACAAACATTCAAGCCATAGTACTGAGACTCAACATAATCAAAATGATACACTAGAGCCAGGCCAGTGTTGCTCAGTGGTTGAGTGTGGACCTGTGAACCAGGAGGTCACGGTTCGATTCCTGGTCAGGGAACATGCCCAGGTTGCAGGCTCAATCTCCAGTAGGGGGTGTGCAGGAGGCAGCCAATCAATGATTCTGTCTCATTAGTGTTTCTACCTCTCTCTCCCTCTCTGAAATCAATAAAAAACATATATTTTAAAAATTGTACACTAGAAAATAACCTACTTAACATAATGGAAGACAAGTGATGGAAGAATATAGGATCAAAAAAAGATATAGAAAGCAAGTAGCTAAATGGCAAATATAAATTCTACCTTATTAGCTATTACATTAAATGTAAATATATTAAAATCTTCAATCAGAAGGTAGAGATTGGGAGAATAGATAAAAAGAAACATAGTTCAGCTATATCTTGTCTATAAGAGACACACTTTAAATTCAAAAACATAAATAGGTTAAAAATAAAAAATAGAAAAAATATACCATGCAAACAGTAACTAAAAGAGAGTTGGAGTAGCTACACTAATATCAGACAAAGCATACTTTATGACAAATTGTTACTAAAGGCAAAGATGGATATTTTAACAATAAGTAGTCAATCCATCAAGAAGACATAACTATTATGAATATGGATGCACCTGACAAAGAGGTGACACAAAAACTGTGAAGAATTGAGTGGAGAAATTGACAATTAAACAATCATTGTTGGAAACTTCAAATTTATACTTTCATAACTGATAGAACAAGACAGAAGATTATCAAAAAGAGGGAGAGATTTTAAAAGCACTCTAAACCAAATAGACTTAAATAGCCATCTGTAGAACAGTCTATTCAACAATAGCAGAATCCATGTTCTTCTCAAGTACACATAGAATATTTGTAAACCATCTATCTGATAAGGGAGTAGTCTCCATAATATGTAAAGTACTCATACAACTCCATAAAAAAAAATACAAAAAAAATGGATGAAGGATACAAATAGACATTTCTCCAAAGAAGATATGCAATGACCAATAAGCACACGAAAAAGATCTCAACAGTATTAGCCACAAGGATATCCCAATTAAAACCACAAACAGATACCACCTCACCCTAGCCAGTTTTGCTTAGTGGATAGAGCATCAACCTATGGACTGAAGGGTGCCGGGTTTGATTCTGGTCAAGAGCATGTACCTCAGTTGCAGACTTGATCCTCAGCCCTGGTCAGGGCCCAGGAGGAGGCAACCATTGGATGTGTCTCTCTCATCATTTGTGTTTCTATCTCTCTCACTCCCCTTTCCTCTCTGAAATCAATAAAAATATTTTAAATAATAAAAATAAAAGATATATATTTTAAAAGAGATGCCATCTCATACCCACTGGGATAGCTAGAATAAAGAAGATGGACAATAACAGATGTTATTGAGGATGTGGAAAATTATAACCCTCATACATTGCCAATGGGAATGTAAAATAGTGCACTAGATTTGGAAAACGCTTTGGCAATTCCTCAGAAGTTAAACATAGGGTTACTATGTTATCCAGTAATTTGATTTATTGGTACATACCCAAAAGAAATGAAACATAATATGTTTATTCAAAAACTTGTACACAAATATTCGTAGCCATATTGTTCATAATAATACAGGAAAAAAATGAGTGTTTTTCAGCTGATGAATGGATTAACAAAAGTGGTATATCCATTCAATGGAATATTATTTAGCCATAGAAAGGATTTAATTTTTGATGCATGCTGCAATATGGGTGAGCACAACATGTAAAGTTAAAGAAGCCACACGCAAAAGAAGCCATGTTGTATGATTTAATTTATATAAAAGGTGCAGAATAGACAAACCTATAGAGACAGAAAGATTAGGGGCCTGAGCAAAGCAGGAGAATGGAGAATGCTAATTTTAAAAAGGTTTCTTTTCAAGGTGGTCTAATGTTCTGAAATTATTAGTGATAATGGTTGCATAACTATGTGAGCATATTAAAAAGCACTGAATTGTATACTTTAAAAGCTTATTTTCTTGCATATGAATTATATTGCAAGAAAAAAAAGTAAAAACAGTTTTATGCATAAAGGGCCCGTGATACAAGAGGCTGATAGTGCAGTCAATCTGAGGCTCCCTGGGTTGGCAAGTACATAATTGTGAATCTAGGGGTAGAGGTTGCAGCTCCGGATCCACATAGATTATCAAGCAAATCTGGAGAGGGTGGCACGGGTGCTGCTGAAAACAAGGTCCTAGGAGACTGAAAGAGGACAGACAGCTGGAATCAGCAAAAGGAGTGTAGGGAGCAAATGTGAGACTGAGACTGGGCTCAGCTCTTACATTCTTTTTCATGGTTTAGTTTTCAGAGCCAACAAAGTCTCCCTTTTCTACTTAAGCCATAGGGTTGGATTTCTGTCACTTGCTAGTAAAACTCTGGAATAATAGATGTAGTTAAAGAAAAACACTACTCCAAGTGGCTTAAGTAATTATAACACTAAAAATGGGAATATATTGCATGGCGATGAGTGAAAGTGAAGATACAAGAGTGCTGTATTTCAATATCATTGGCCAGAAAGTTGTGAATGGATAATTGAAGCTCAAATACTTAATACAGTTTTGAAACTTGAATAAAAATGTCCGATAGGATCAAAGCTCAGAATGTTCAGGAAGAATATGTCTGCGAATTATCAAGGCTGATTGTTAGGAGCAACCTGTGCTTGACTAATCTCTGTTTTAATGCTGTGAGCAAGCTCTTAGATGACTGCTGCTGAATTCTTTTCTAGGCTGCAGAAGAAAGGAGCCCAAACTCTTTTACCCAAAGCCCAAACAGTAGATATTTTTTCACATGTATAAAATTGGTGCTTATGTCAGTTTTTTGAGAAATGAAAATTTATTTTTGCTATTACTTTCTTTACTAAACTTTTTAAATTTGATTTATGTTTAAAAAATCTTTAGATATTTTCGCTGTTATAAAATAGTTTAATCTAGTGAAATAATGTTAGGAATTTTCATTGCATTTTTTCAAAAACTATATGGAAGGGGTCACGGTTATAAAATTTATTATTTTAGAACCTATTAAAATGTGCCTGAGGAATGTAATTATAAATTATTGACTTATAGAATAATTTCCTTTAGGCTACAATTAATTTTAAAGGATAATTTAATTGAATTGTATGTCTTTACCCTCCAAGAGGAATCCATAGTATCTTAAATTGACCTGCTTAATTTTCTAATAAATGGGTATATAATAACTTCCTATCCCGACACAAATAAATAACAAATGAAATGCAAGAGATGAGTAAAGTATCTTAGTTGACAAAAGAAAATGCACAGCATACACAACCATTGACCTGATTCTAAATGATTGCTAGAATAAGCAATCACTGATAAGTGAATAGATTAATGCATAGATACACTCAAACACACACAAAACAGAGGGAAACTTGTTACAGATAAAATTTTAATGAACTATGGAAGTTCTATAGAAGAAAATTGTCATCTGAAAGTATCTGGATTAACTGGAGATGGAAATCTAATTTCTAAGATTTGTATGTGTGTGTTTTAGAGAGAGAGCGACAGAAAGGCAGCTCATAGCTGAGAGCTGCCTCCTCTTGTGGACAATTGCTCTGGGCAATGATCCATCTTACCTGGAATTATACAGCCGTCCCCAAGCTAACAATGAAAACTGTGGTGCATTCATGTTCCAGGACTGCCTCTGGGGTCAGCCTGCAGCTAAAGGCTGGTTAACTCCAAATCCCCGCTCAACTTTCTCCCGCCATCCTGCTTCCCTCACTTTCTTACTCCTGAGTTAATTCTCCCAATAAATCCCTTCCAGGAGCATCTGTTTTTAGACTGTTCTTCCAGAGAACCAGGCACAGGCATTTTCTGTCTGTCTCTGCACCTTCTCACCCAACAATAGTGTGAAATGTCTAAAATATTCTTAGTTGGTCCTCACTGTGCCCAGCCAGTGCTTTCTGAGTTCTTGCCTCCCCTTGGCTGCATCCCTTGAATGCTTTCCCCACAAAAAATGTCTGGATCTTTTGTAGTTGTTTTTGTTGTTGTTGTTGTTGGTTGTTTGGTTGGTTGTTTTTATCACCTGGTCTTTGACTTGGCTTTCGCATGTGTGGATTGGGAGGGACACTATCTATCCTCGTGGGCCTGGACAGGAATTTCAGAGATAACTTCATGCCCATTTCTTTGTTTTAGATCTGGTCTTTTGTGGACATAAAGAATAGCTCCTAAAAAATAGAAAGAGCCCTGGCTGGTTTGGCTCAGTAGATAGAGCGTCAGCCTGTGGACTGAAGGGCCCCAGGTTTGATTCCAGTCAAGGGCACATGCCAGGGTTGTGGGCTTGATCCCTAGTAGGGGGTGTGCAGGAGGCAAACAATCAATGATTCTCATCATTGATGTTCCTAACTCTCTCTCCCTCTTATTTCCTCTCTGAAATCAATAAAAAATTTAAAAATAAATAAATAAATAAAAAGAATAGCTCCTTAGCAAGTTTCTCTTAAACAAAGACCACTCATATAATCTAAAACAGTGAAAACTGACCCACTCAGTCTGTGTCTGGATCATTTTCCTGGAAGCAAGCTCTTCAAAAGCCAGTTCACCAAATGGGCAATCTCCAAATGATGGCTTTGACAAAATACTTGTTTCTATCACTATTGGTTTTAATTGGCTGGTTCTCATTTGGTATTCAAAACAGGCCTAGGGGCACAAATAGAATATTCCTTATACCATTATAATGAGGCAAAATGCAAAAACAGTCAACTAAAGCTAAATGCTTAGAAGAAATGAGTAATTTTATAAATTTATTATTCCAAGGATTATACATGGCTCCTGGGAAATTCTTGGTTAATTGACTTACATCTGTTAGATATCTAGGCTATATATTATTAATTTATTTTTGTATTTTTCAATATTTTTGAACCAGTTTCCATCCATTCATAATCATTTAAATGTCCTTAATGTTGAAAACATTGGGAGTTAATCCACCCTCAAATAGGTTCAATTTCCTGTCATTTTCTCTAATTATTAATATACAAATCACTTCCAAATTAAATTTTAGTACATCCTGTAACTACTTGAGAAATCCAAGATAAATATGTTGCTTTATCTCTAAAGAATTTTTTTTCTCTTAGAGTTTGGAATTGCATTCTTGTCCACTAATGATGGAAATAAAAATTACTACCAACTGTCTTGAAAACAGCTTTGGAGCATGTGTCAAAAGATTTAAAAAATGACCTTGCCCTTTGAGAAATTAACCCAATTTTTTAAAGAAGTAATCAGACATGAGGACAAAGATAAATGCAGCATTTTTATGAAAATTTAAATGAAAAGACCAGAAGTAGGGCTTGTTTCAGAAATAGATGGACTCAGAATTTAATAATTGCCCTCAAGAATTCAGCCTTTCTTTGCCTCTAGAATTCTGTTCTGCTTCTTGTTTTTTCATATAGTGGCTCCCAGGACAATATTCCTGTCTTCAGTTCATTGACTCAAATGTATTCAGATGTTCTTCCCTGAACAATTCCATGGCCACGGAGTAGAGATATCTTGATTAGTTTAAACTAAGTAAGATCTACCTCTATCACATAGAGCAGAAACAACTCCACCCAATTCATGAGTTGAGAGTAAAAGAGAATTGGTGGTTAGAAAGAAATTTATCATAAAAAGGGAGAATGTCTCCTTGGTGACAAAAACTGAAGATACCCTCTCAGTAATGATTTTTTAAATGTAATGAATTACTATGTAGACATTAAAAGTCATATTGTTAAAAATATTTAATTATATGAGAAAATGGTTAGGTTAAAATGTTACATTTAGAAAGCTGGGGGAAGAGCAAGTGTGACTGTGTGAGGCATTTTGACCTGTAAAGAAGGAAGAGTTATATGAGCCCCAGCATAATGAAGGAGGGGGGAAAATCTTTAGTAACAAGACTGGATAGATAG
>NW_005873590.1:0-22279 GCF_000147115.1 Myotis lucifugus | reverse complement strand
AGGAGCCAGGCCTCTTCTTGCGAGCCGTCAACCGCAGGATTACAAAAAAAAGTGAGTCACAATCCAACACTTGGGAGATAAAAAGGACAGCGTGTGTGTGTGTGTGTGTGTGTGTGTGTGTGTGTGAGAGAGAGAGAGAGGGACGGGGGCATTTCTGGATTTCTAAAAGGGGGCAGGGATTGAGGGGTGCCTACCACTGGCTGAGGCTCTCAGATGTGAAGGGCCTTCTCTGGATCTCAAAGAGGCAAGTCTTTCAGTTGATGCCAGAGATTGGGTGGTTGGGTAGGATAAGGCCATTTCCTTGTGGCAAAACAAGCCCTGCATCTGGGCATATCAGGGGCAGGGCCAGTGAGAACCAGTGAGGTCATGGAGGCATCCTCTTCATCAGCCAAAAATCCCAACAAAAACCCTCAGTGGTTCACCTCCTCTGGCTGCATCTGCCTGTCTTCCCTCTGGGCCGTCTCCTGGTTTGCCTTTACTTGGACGTCCACGACTCTGTAGTGTGATCCTTGAACCCAGACTTGTAGGTACAGAGTGCATGCAGGTCAGTCCACTGAGCCACAACCGCAGGAGGGAGCTTCTCTGGAGGAAGCAGGAAAGGAGACAGAGAAGTGCCCTCCCCAGTGCCAGGCACTGAGCTTGGCACTTAGCACGGTATCTCATCCAACAGAAACATAGGCAAGCACTGTTTACCCCCCTTTCGTAGGTTAGGAAACGGAGTCACCGAGGGCCAAGGAGTGTGCCGGAGGTCACCAGGTGAGGGAACTGAGGAGTGAACCCTCAGGTTTTGTGCTGCACTGCGCTCTTGGGCAGGGGAGGTTTTAGTCCGAGGAAGCAGACGGAGGGAGAGGATGTATGGGGGGTGGGGGGGGGCAGTCCAGCTCTGGCCTTCCTACGCTCGACCCCTCAGACCCACAGTGGAACCATCGAAGGCAGGACTCAGACCACATCCTAACTTAGTAAATCTGAATCCCCGGCTTGTCCGGTGATTCCAGTGAGGTCAAAGTTGAGAGCCAACCTCCTCACTTAAATGTATTTAAATTCTTTCAATGGTGTAAGTGTTCAAGAAACACCAATCTTCTCCCTACCCAGCCCCTACCCCAAATTCAGCTCACTTTCTACTAGACAACGATGGACAGAGAAGATTATGAGCAAGGGTGGGACTGCGATTCCGACCATCCTTGAGCCTTAAGGACAAGGCAGGACTTGGGGTGCCCTGGGGGTGTTGCCTGTCCAGAGGGGTCCTGGGGAAGGACCCAGATGCCATATGTTAACTAGTGAGAGGTGGCTCGGGGAGCAAGTGCGGGGAGGGCACTGGGGTGAGATTGCTGCTTCTGACCAGACAGGCAGCCCAGAGTTGGTCCAGTCCATCCTACCAGGAAATGCAGGTGGAGCCACCAGGTGGACAGTGGCACTTTGTCTTAAAGAGCCAGGCAGGGTGCCCTCCAGGCAGGGACGGCTGAAAGGCAAGGTAAAGGCGCGCTTCCCCTCCTGCCTGGGCCTTTGCTGTATAAATAAACGATGATTAAAACCCTGGTATAAATATCCTAAACTGTTCACAGTGCTTGCTTCCATCCCGGTGGGATTAGGGGGGACTTTCACTTCCCTTGGTCATCTGTTTCTTTGATATTTAGCTTGTTCCTAACAACCATTGTACTACTTTTGTCATAAAAAAGAATGAATTTTTAAAATGCTAGTGTAAATATTTGCAGAACACCATTTACCTGTGCGCTCACATGGACTTTCGGGGAGAATCAGTCATTTGGAGGAAGATTTCCAAATCATAGCGACCCAGGCACAATTTGGTGCCCCTCCCTTATCTGAGCTGTTTTCAAGGACAGCTTTCTTCATCCTGGGGTTACTCTTCACTCTCCCAACAGGAAGCATTTTAGGTCGAATCAGCTCTTCTCTCCCTACTGTGGCTTTGCCATCAAGAGCACCCCTGCCTTCTTCCCCACGCATGCCCAGGTGCTCTGTCAGCCACCAACACATCAGAGATCTCTTTTCACCCCTCGGTCCTCAATAGCAAAAAGAAACCTGCCCCAGGGTGTAGGATTACTTACCCCCTTAGCAAATGGTAGCTCAGGGCAGGAAGGGTAGCGGGAAGAGGCTCTGAAATATGAATGTGCTAGAGAAACATCATTGATTCATGCCCGAAGCCAGGCTGTGCCCAGGTTTAACAGCGAGGAGGCAGCAACAGGAAGCATTTCAAAATGAGAAACTGTGCAAAGCAAAGCAGGGGCGGGCTAGGTGCACAGGGTCCGCCCCTCTGGTAGGGGCTCACCCCATCCTGCTGCTTTGCCCAGCCTGACACACCAGGCATAGGAGTGCTGAGCGGAGTATCACATCAGGTTAGCTTAGGGACAGTCGTGGGAGCACTGGGCCTGCCGTCCACTGAGTGGGCAGTGGTGCCGGAAGACATGGGTCTGCCTGAGTCACAGGTGAGCTTGAATCTAGTGCTCAACATACACACTTTTCACACAACATGGTTCCCAAATGTAAGACAGCCGCCTCAATGCATGCTCACCCAAAGTCACAGCACCTGTCCCCACCCTGGTGGGGACACCAGCTGGTGGGACTTAATGAGAGAGAGTTTGTCAGTCTCCAGCATGGTACCTTCTTTTAATTTTTTAAAACATATTTTTATTGATTTTAGAAAGGAAGAGAGAGATAGAAACATCAATGATGAGAAAGACTCATTGATAAGCTTCCTCCTGCACACCCGCTACTGGGAGTCGAGCCTGAAACCTGGGCATATGCCCTGACCAGGAATTGAACCGTGACCTCTTGGTTCATAGGTTGATGTTCAACCACTGAGCCAGTCAGCCTGGCCAGCACGGTACCTTTTGAAGGAGAGGTCAAGTGATTTTGACCACGCACACTCCTTCCTTGTGCCCTGATTTTAAAGAAAGTAACCCCTAAAGGTGGGATCCCAGCTCCTGCTTCATTGGCTTCCAGCATTCCTTTGTTCTCTTCCCATCCAGCTCCAGACTCTGGTCCCCAGCTTTTGACACCACTGCAGGCCTTTGCCTGGGATGGAAGGCCAACTGCCTCGTCACAGGGGCTCCCTGGAGTATCTGGGTTGGATCAGAGGCCACTAGAATTTGGGGGATTCTTCCAATCCTGTAATGGCCACAAGGACTTGAGGGCCGGGTAGTTAATGGAAAAGGCGTCAGCTTTCTCAGGGAACTCAGCTGGAAGGATTCGTGTTCGAGGGTGCCAACCCCTTCCTAGTCACAGGAATCTGAACTATGAAGACACTTGGATAGGGGACAAGGCCCTGGGCTCAGAGACAGATAAGTGTTTCTCTGGAAAAGGAATCTTGGCCTCCTGCAGACCTGGGAAGTGCCAGGGCTTAGCTCCTGCGTGAAGATTGCTGGTGCTGACAGCTGGGAGCCAGGGATCTGGGGCAGCTCGCAGCACAAGAGCCGAGGAGCCGGAGGTCCTGGTGCGGGAGGAGCCCTTGCAGCGGTGAGCTCTGCGTTCTGCAGATACCCACCGGCTGGCCCCTCTGAGGGCTCCCTCCTATGGTGTCAGAGCCATTTCCCAAGCACCTGCCACAGTTATCAGCTCAGGCTGAGTGTTGCTGGAGTGCAGAGAGAGGGCAGAGGGAGAGAAGCAGCTGGGGGCTTCCGCCCTGGCAGCTCAGCGGCCCAGAGGAGCTCAGAGAGTCATGGGACACTGTGCATTCCCCACAGAGTTGTCTCCAGGCTGCCGTTCAGAGCACACACTTGGGGTCTGGAAGGCTGAGACTCCAATCCCATTCTTGCTAGATTTAGGCTGAGCGCTGCGGACAACTCACACGTGACTTCTCTGAGCCTCAGTCTTCTCACCTGCCAAGTGGGGATAATAAGGCCATCCTCACCAGGTTGTGGCAAGGCTACACGAGAAAAGGGGCAAAAGGACAAAGGTGTGTCATAGAGCGTGAGCCTGCTGGGATAGGCTGGGCCACATGGTGTGGGGGCAGAGAAGGACAGGTGAGGACCCCAGACAATGGAGAGGATCTTTGCTTCCTTAATGATGTCTTCTGTTTGTTTCATTTCTAATAGAGACTTTGAGGATCGGAGAGGAGCTCCCTGTGAGGAGAGGAAGGATCTAGAACACAGGGTGGTGGTGCAGGGAAGAAGGCGAGGAGGAGCTGGGACCCCTCCTCCTTGGTGACCATGGGGGTCTGCCTACATATTTTTTATTTCTCGCGTATCAGGCAAAGACTCCTATTAATAAAATAAACTGTTTCCCTACTTATAAAGTGAAGGGATTGGATGGGCTGCACTTCAAGCTCTGTCCAACTACAATTTGGTGTCTCTAGATACATGGAGAAACACTCTACATATGCACACATACATATACACATGCACATTCACATGGATGCACAGTTGCTCACACTGACATACATTCTGTTCCATGGGTTCAAGTCAGAATAAGCTGGTCTTTGTGGAAAACCATGGGCTTGAGTTCCAGGCATGGGCACACCTGTGATGCTGCTGTTAGGCCTTTCCCCAGGTGAGAGAAGAACCGAGGCCTGGGACCACTCTCCTATCTGGCCTCTGCATTATCCCAGTGGTGAGGGGAGCAGTTGGGCCAAGGAGAATGCGGCAGAAAAGAAGAGTATGAGTATCCACCCTGAGGCAACTCAGGAGGCAAGGGTGTGGGGACTTGGCTTTACCACACTCCCAGATGCACCCAGAGAGGGCAGAATGCCAGGCTTAGCCCTGGGAGGCCCTAGAAGACTAGCCAATGCTCAGGTCACACCTTCATGCTTTGGGTAAAACCAGGGAGACTCAGGGTAACAGTCACAGTCATCTTCCATGGCTCTCCTGCTGCAGGACCATGCAAGGTCACTCCTGAGGATAGCAGCATTGAGTCATTAAGCGATTCATCCATTCACCGAACACCTATCTAAAGCAGACCTATATCCTGCTTTGGGGGAGCTCAGAGCTATCTTTTCTGCACGCTGACTTCCCAGCAGGATGGAGGAGGCCTTCTCCTAGCCTTTGAGCACGATATGAGTAGGCCTCCGTGTAGCAAAGTCCATTGGAGGACTGAGTGTCCAGCCTGTGGGTTTTGAGTCTCCTTCAGTGCCTTGGAGTAGAGAAGACCTCTTTGCCCGGTGCACCCCACACCTTGTCTCCACCTGTGCCTTCCCAAGCTGGTGCCAGGCTGGATCACAGCACCCCAGCCTTAAATGGCACCCATACTCCCAGCATCCATACCACAGGCCAGAACCAGACAGATGCTTCAATACAGGCTTAATGAACAGCCCCACTGTAGGAACACGGAAGGGGGTGGTAATTCTGGCTTGGGGAATGGAGGAAAGCTTCATCAGAAAGAAAGAGATGAACTAGCACTGAGAGATGGCTAGAGTATTGACAAAAGCCTGAGGGAATATTGTCAGCCAAGACTTGGAGGCAAGAATAAATGAAGGCTGGAAACATTTTTGGTAGATACGTCATCACATGGCCCCCTGACTCAGAGCCAATCACTTCCCTGTACATGGTTGAAGAAACATGAATTTTGGAATCTAAAAGATTTGATCACATACTAACCATGTAAATCATTTAACCCCTCTAAGCTTCCATTTTTTCATCTTACTACCTACATTAGCCATCTCACAGGGTCCTCTGAGCTTCAGATGTGTTATCATGTGAAGCAGCTCACCAGTGCCTGCTTAGCACACAGTAGGCAGTAGGTAATGTCTCCTCCTATTTCACCTTCCCTACAATGCCAAGTAGCTGCTCTGCTCCCCCATCTACACCATGATCTTCAGGAGACTGGTGGATTACTGAGATGTCCCAATTCCTCAGAAGCAAGCAGCACAGAGGGGGAAACTAGCTATGGGCTAGGTTGGCATCACATGTATACATGATTTCCCCCAATAAAATGTGCCTTCAGAAGGCATCAGGAGAGGAAGTTTCCGAGGAGAGCCAAGGGTGGAGCTGGGAACTGACAGGAAGAGGGGAAAGGGAGAGAAGAGGGAGGGCCACGTTGTTTTTCATTTGCACAACTTCTAGTTCTTTCATTGCCATTGACACGACAAAGCCAAACTTCTTGGCTCGGGCTTGATTTTTTTTCTGCTCTTTATAAAAATCCCAGAGTGAAGAATGTATCTCCTTTAGAGCTGTCTGTCAGACCAGTCCTTTCTATCTGTGAGGGTCTAGCTCAGAGCTAGTCTGCTTTGCCAAGGTCAAAGACTGAGGACATTGGCTCGGGCAGTGCACACTTGGGAAATGGAATGCTGCAGAGGGTCAGGCATGGAGGCTTTCTCCTGGTGGAGAGTGAGCCTTCTAGATGCCTTTCCTGTCAATCTTTTAAATTCCTGTCCTCCTTCACACTTGTGTGTGTGTGTGTGTGTGTGTGTGTGCGCGCGCGCGCATGCGTACAGGTGCATGCCTGCGTGCTGTGTCCGCTCAACTGGGAAGCATGTCTATGTCTGTCTGCAGCTAGAATTGCAAGAATCACGTGAAATGGAGATATTAGGCAATTATTCCAGTTCTTCAGGTTTTAAACTACTTCTACCTAATATAACCAGATAAGGAAGGTTGGAGTAAGTGGTTCATTCTGCTCAAATTACTCACATAATAACCTTGATTTTTCCATTCACTCTGGGTGTACGAGACAACATTTATCATTAATATCAGCCGGGTCAAAGAACACAGGTATTAAATAAACCTTGTAAATAAAGATAGACGTTCCCAGCCCAGTCTCTTCACAGGTGGTGTGTTTAGTCATATATTCAACAGACATTTTTCAAGCAACAAATATTTATTTTGGCAGACACTGTGCTAGGTGTCGGGGATACAATGATAAGTAAGCAAACATGGGTCCTTGCCCAGGTAAAGTGTTTATTTTGGTAAGAAAAAGAAGCAACAATAACTAAATGAACAAATACGATGCTTGGAAATTATAGCAAGGGCCAGAAAGAGTAAAAACTTTTCTATGCTTTTTGTAAACAAGTTTTGATAACTGTCCATGAAATCAATTGACACCTGTGTGTGAAGTCAGAGTGCCTGTGATGATACTTGGTGATTCACCTGGTCATCACCACTAGCCTCTGCCAACGCCAAGGGCTCGCCTCAGGCTAACTTAAATCGACAGGTTTGCAGGGAAAACCATTGGCTCTGGCACGAGAAGCCCTGAGCCCACAGCCCAAATAGCCGAATGAGCAAGTCATTTTAGTCTTTTTTTTAATAATCTATAAAATGGGCATCATATCAACCCTACCAAACCAAAGGGTTCTTGTGAAGATCAAGGAGATCATGGGTGAAAGTGCTCTGAAAACCATAAAACTCTAGATAAAGGAAGCGGTGTTGGTAAAATTTCTCCACAAAGAAGTTTAGTAAATCCAAGAGGGAAGGGAAGGGGAGAGGGAGAGGAAAGAAGAGGAGTGGAGAGGAGGTGGGACGAGAAGAGGGAAAGGGGAGGAGAGGAGTGATAAGGATTGTCCTGCCATTATCCTATTTAACACCCACAACAACCCTAGAGAAGTCTCATCTTCATCTACAGATGAGTAAACTGAGGCACAGAAAAGCTAAGGAAGGCACATTGCTAATCCGTTGGGAGCTGGGTTTGATCTGCCCGCGTCCATAGCTCTTGCTCTTTATCACAAAGCCATAGCTAGACCAATGGAGGGAAGACGCCAGCCTCTCTTCTTTATTTTTTAACTTGAGACTTTGAGTCCCAAATTGGGCTTTCCAGGGAAATGCCACCGGTGATTCTAGTTACAGGAAGAATGTGACAAAAACAAACAACTTCAGAAAATCTAGAGATTATTGACCAACCTTCTTTTTTATGGATTAAAAAAGGCTCTGTAAAGTTTAGGTGGCTTGCCCAAAGCCAATAACTGATTGGTGACAGCATCAGAGAAAAGAAAAAAGGAAGACTAGGGTGATTGTTTTTCAAACTGTGGATGCTTCTCACTAGTGGGTAATTAAAAAAAAAGTCATCGGTGAGTTATAACCAGAAGTTTTAAAAAATAAAATAGAGTAGGGTAGAAAATAGAGTACCTCATAAAGGGAAGTACTGCTTCATGATACTTTTCAGTTCCCTGTGTACAGAGCCTGAGCGTAAAATCCCTGTGGGCCATAGTCAAAACCTCCGAGTCTCCCAGGCTGGAGAGTGAGCATGGAGGAGGAAGAGACCCATGGGACTGACAGGATGTTTGAGCAAAATCCAAGATTTACTCCTCTGATTCAAGCAAAACAGCTCTAAAATAACCACAAGGCCTATTTATAGCCTGTGCCAAAATTACTTTTCCTTCATCTCTGGCGTTGACCAGGAGGGCTCCTCCACAGCACACTGCTCCGAGGGAGATGACAGGGGCCCAGAAAAGCCGTCCTGCAGGAAGGAGGCCAGGGGCCAGACTTTTATATAAACCCCCAAGCTGTTTCCCTCGCCTTACTTCCTCTGCCTGCTTGGGGATAAGAGCAGGGCCTCGGAAACAGGGAACAGCATCCTTCACAACAGGATGTAGCAGGGGGACCACACACTGCTCTCTGAGTCAGGCCACCAGGGAGCCAGGCTCTGGCCCCACTTAGTCACTGCAGGGCACCTTAACCCTTCAGAGAACAGGAGCGGACACAGCTGAGGGCCTGAAGGGAGGATGCAGGGGAACTTTCCAACCTGTGACCCTATGGACAGGCCTTCCACAGCCTTGGGGCCCAGGTTTCGGCACCTTCACCTACACCTGGAGCCCACCCAGTACCCAGAAGTTGGCGGTAGAGAATGGATATCATTTCAAGGATTCCTCCCATGTCAGAGGCATGGTTTGGGCTCATACACGTGTGTGTGTGTGTGTGTGTATGTGTGTGTGTGTGTGTGTGTGTGTGTGTGTGTGTGTAATGGGGGAGGATGTGGGTGTAGAAGAAACTAGAATAATCAGGAACCTCATCCCTGGACCATGGGAGGGGTTGGTGAGGGCCTCCAGTGTTGGTTACAGAAGGGCCAACCTCTATCTTTTCATATGTGCAGGGATCAGTGTGTATATGGGTATGAGGAGTGGGAGCAGAGTGAGAGTAAAACTATTCATGACACCAAGGAAAACTTTTAACCTTGATAACGGATTATAACTGAAGAGCCAACCAAGTGAGAATAGGAAAAGTAAAAATTGAACACTACAGTCAATTTCATGAGCTATTCAACATTCAGGTCTAATTTCCATATAGATCGGTGTTGATTATGCTTGTCATTAAATTTCATGTGAGACTGACTTTGTCGTAGGTTTATTTGATGGCATGAAGCTCTGCTGATAGGTGGTCAACCTTCATTGAGTGTTGATCCTGATACAGAGCTGCTGTGCTCACAACTTAAAACATTCCTAAGGGAATCCTGAGAACTGGTTCCAATCTCTGCCCAGAAATTGCCTCCTTGGGAGAGAAGTGCCTGCTCGGGGCACATGGCCAGTGAGAGGTAAAGCCAAGTGCCTGAGTGTGCTGACGCCCAACCCCTAATCTGCAAGGCTGGGCTGTTCACAGTCCCCCTGTCTACACCCCAGATTCTGGTGGGAAGGACTCCTAGGAAACAGATTCCTGGGAGAGATTCAGGGTTGCTCTGAAGGATGGCCAAGACTGTCTTGCAGCTGGAGACACAAGAGTATCTTAAAAGACCACAGTATCCAATGAGAGAGACACACCTGACTTCTAATCCCAGGTTTTCTCTTAAAAAACCTGTGTAACCTTGGCCAAGTCACTTAATCTTTCTTGAGCTTCATTTTTCACATCTAAAAAGGAGATCATTGTACCTGCCTACTGGACTGTGAGGATTAATTGAGAACAGTGAGCAAAAGCTCCTAGCCCAGGGCTACTAGAGTAATCTCAGTCCTGGCACTTTCCCTCTTTGTAAAGCTGGCATTGATTTAGAGCTGACCCTCAGGGCAAGGAAGGTCCAGAGCTGTCAATGTTCAGGGTGGTCTCCTAGCAGCTAGTGCTCCTAACTCAATGAGTTCTAAGACTCCTCTTCCTTCTAGCATGGCCTGGGGGGAGCTCGTAGGCCCCGCAGGCAGAGAGCTGCTGCCATGGCTGCAAAGCAATTGTGGCTTGGAAAGAATCTCTGGCATGTGTCATGTGTCCTCCACAAGCCATGATCCATGGTGTGTTGGAAAAGTGCTTTGTTCCGGGACCAAGAGGTCAGTTTGTGGGAGGGTCGCCCATAAGTCTGCATGCTGGGCAGCTAACCCGTCCCCAGAGCCATCTGCTCTGGATCACAGATCCAGCCAGAGAGACTGGGTGGCTTGTGCCTGAACTTAGAGAGGGCTGCTAATGGGGGGGAGGAGGGGACAAGGCCAAGGATTGGTGAGGAGAGGCCATGGAGTGGTTTGCCTACCTGGGTGACCAGTAGAGACAAGGGTTGGTTTGGGACACCTCAAGAACCAAGTTTTCTCAGCTCAGTCACCCAACTTCATTAGGACCCATGCAAGTCATGTCCTTTCCTTGGGTCCAACTTTCCTTATTGGTGAAATGAAGGGGTTGGACAATCTCGAAGTTCTCTTCTAGCTTTGCTATTTTTAGGCCATAAATTCCTAGTTTCTTACAAGGCCCACAGTTCTCCTATGAACAGAAGCCATAGTTAAGCAAGTTGAAGTGGATGGGATGGAGTGCAGAATGGGAAAGGGGGTGGAGAAGACAAGAAGTAAATGCAGAGGGTTTGATTTTCCCAGTCGGATGGCTGGTATGTGCAATGTCATTTTCTTTATTTTTCTGCCATCAGATTTATTTTGTATCTCAAGCCCCTATTCTGGCTGATGCAGAAAAACTAGTGTAGTTACTTCCAGGTAAATCAGTTACTTCCAGGCGAATCAGTCACTTAAGTCATTTTCTCAATCATTTTACTTCTCAGCTCTATCAAATTCAGGATTTTCACTTTCATTTCCCTTCAACCCATCTGTGGAGAGAGGGAGGCTGTGCCTCTGCTCAATTTGCCCTGAGTCCTCCTTTGAGATGTTACGTGTCCCTGTCTGGTCTTCACAGTTATCTATGAATCTTTATATCTGTGGGCTGATCAAGGTCTGATGAGTGTGGGGACTTTACCTGGCCTTTGTTTCCCAAAACTCTCATAGGGTGTTGGTCAGTAGATGTTTGAGCCAATGTCTGGGATCTGAGATCTCCACAGCCTTGACCCAGCCAGGCTTGAGGAAGATCTGTGTGGGATTCCTAAGTCCATGGGGCTTGAAGGGAGAAATGTATTGACACCATCCTGAAATCAAAATGGGTAAGATAAACATGGAGGCTTTTTTAAAGTAGAACAGGCCATGATGAGCTGCTACAGAGCCTTTCTCCGTCTACCTTGGGAAGAAGACATTTCTTCCCTCCTTCAACACATCCTTAGTGGGTCTCTTCTATGGGATCCAGGCACTGTGCTGGGCACTGGGGGCGTGGTGATGAATGAGACAGACACTGGCCTGCCCTCCCAGAGCTTGTAAGAGTTACAGACAATGAAACAAAGAACAATGAAGAATGATGGATATTGTGACCCACACAGGGAAGCACATGGGTGTCTAGGAGCACTTGGTGGGAGAGAAGTGGTTAAGGTTAGTCAAGGAAGACTTCCTGGGAAAGGTGAAATTTAAAGGGAGACTGGTGTTTTAAGCCAAGAAAACAGCAGATATGAATGATAAATCTCCTGCTGAGAGATGTTGATGGTTGGAGCACAGAGGGCAACAGGACAGAGGAAGATGAGGCTTGAGAGGTAAGAGGGTACCAGTAAGAGGTGAATGAATGCACCGGGTTTGAGGGCATCAACTAAGTACTCACTTCCTCACTCCCTTCCAGTCTTAAATCCTGAGTGCAGAGTCTAACCTTTTTCATGTCTTCATAACATCTAACATGGGTCTGTGCATACAGTAATTGCTCAATCAATACTTGTGAAGTCATTGACCAAGGATAGGGGTCAATGAAAAGTTAAGGACCTAGTTCTACATACAGACCCTTAGAAAATTAAAGCATGCACTTCCAATCACATGACCTGTAAGTTTATGGCCCTGTAGTTGCATTTTAAAAACTAAAACAAAATACTTGTTAAAAACTAATGGGAATGTGTAAAATCAGCACTGGCAAGTCTCCATTGGCAGGCAGGGAAACCTGGCTTCTTGAAGGCTGCCTGGCTCCATGGCTGAAATATGCCGCGAGCAGAGATCCAGAGGTGAAAAGTCATTTGCTTCTGGGAGCAAGAAATGAACTCAAACCCAAGGTGGCAGGTTTCAGCTCTCTAGGGCAAAATGGCATTGTGAGCCTCAAAGTGTTAAGGATTGCCAGCTCACAACACATTCATTGCAATGGGAATTCAGAAGAGGCAGCCGGTCCTAGCTGGAGTCGTTAGAGGGAGGTGTAGGATGCCAGCTTTCTCCTAAGGCTGGGCCTCAGCCAGGTCAGAGGAGCCCAAGGCCTCCCAGAACCCATCCTCTCTGTCCTTCAGAAGCCCACTGGCCCCCAAGTCTTGTCTCTTCCAGCCACCCTCTTCTGCCTGGGCCTTACCACTCAGCTGTCCATGCCTCCTCGGTATACGTTTGCTTTCACCTCTGCGCACACACAGGCCATGTTCAAGCCAAGCATTTGCTCCTATACCTAACCCTCAGTCAGTTAGTTTCTCAGCAATTTAGATATGCTAAATGCAGAAAGTCTGGTTTTCTGGTTAAACAATATCCTCTGATATTTTCTCTTCTCACCCCAGATCTCCTCTCCAGGCCTTTCTTCCCAGCCCTCATGCCCTTTGTTGTTTGATTTAGGAGTTGAATGAGTTTTCTAGAAACACACCACAGAAATAAATTCCTCAGAGGGAATGCAATAAATTATCTGAGATATGCATGAGTGATGGAGCCTTTTGGTAGGAGACGCTGAAGAATGCTAATCATGGAAAAACACATTTCAAGAGGCCAAATTTTACAGGGAGCAATTAGTATTAAACGAGACCATGTCAGAGGCACCGGGGCATTGGAAACGGGCTGCCCTGCCTCCTTTTGTCAGTTGGGTTTTCTAAATGGAACAGAATGATATGTAACCAAAATACTGGAAGACCATTTCTTTGCTAAGGAGACCCAGCCAACAAACACAGTGGAAAAATAGGAGATAGCTCTCTCTCTCTGGGAGTTTATTTTTCAATCTTCCGTTAGAGGACAGAACCTAGAGCCTTGAAAAGCTCTAGGAGTCAAAACAATCAGTAAGAAAAGTTCTTTGACTCCCCTGAGCTGAGTGCAGATAAAAATGCCACTTTTAAAGAAAGAAGGGAAACTGGAATTGTTAGGTTAAATGTTTGTGTTTGTGAACCATCTGTCCTGTGTTAAGAAAAGGATTTTTTATATATATATATAAAATAAAAGTCTGTGTTGTCATCTAAATGATTGGTTTGTGCCCTCGTGGGGAGTCTAAAGAGAAAACTATTTGGGTTTAAAAAATGGGAAAAATTAGTCACTAGTGATTCACAGAGACTATAAATATGTGGCTATGTTGTTCACTTATGTATGATCCAGCTGGGATAAGCTGTTTGGGAGGAAGCAGGAAGATACACAAACAGTCTGAAAGGCAGCCGAGGCCCTGCTTCAGGTGTGGTGGAGTGACCAAGCCTCCCTCCCCTCAGAGCCTCCCCTCAGAGCCTCTTTGTCTCAGTACTCCGTCCTGCCTGCAACAGCCAGTAGCTGCCTCTGTTAACTTGTGTTTGTCCTAAGCCACAGAGAGCTACCCTGGCCACATCACACTGGGCTGATAGTGCCAGAGAATCCGCATCTCCCAGGAGCAGCCCTCAACCAGTGATGGAGGGGAATGTGTGTGATGTAGCCCAGCATCCTCACCCTGCGGCGGGAGAGAGCCCAGGCTCTACACCTTTCCCAGAATTTCCCCATAGGGTTCTGCTCTGCTCACCCACAGGAGTAACTACTTAATATCACACCCTTTATTAGCTGTCCCCGCCCCTGCCCCACTTCCTCCTTCCCCTACCGGTGTTTCCTGCACTTGCCATAAAAACTCCTTGCCCTTGAATACTTGCCTCAGGGTGTGCTTCTGGGGGAACCCAAGCTGAGACACTGAGCTACATTTTTTCCCTCCCTGGGGCCTAATGAGCCTTGTTATTATTAACTTCCTTTGCACCTCTTTCCCTGTACAGCATTCTCAGACATCCCTCTCCCCACAAGCCTCAGCCCTTCACTTGCCTACACAATTCTTCCTGCCAGAACCCTTCCTGCTTCCCCAACTGAGTCGGTGCAGGACTGAGTCACCAGTAGGTTGGAGTGGACCTGGGTCTGGGTGGCTTCCTATTGGTCATGCCCTCACCCTGGGTCCTAATACTCTGCAAGTATTCAAATCAGGTGCTGTGGGGTCAAATTCCAATAGCAGATCGATAGCACCCTGATGATCCACTCCTGGATCTGACCGTAAGTGTCCACCTCATTGTCCATTCTACCAGGAATGGAGCCCACAGGGGTGGTCAGGGCTAGTAGGAGAAAGAACACTGCCATTTCTGGGGTGCCCAGTTAATATGTTCTAGGCTCTGTTCAGGTGTAGTCTTCTAGCAATTGGTAACAAGTAAATAGGATTCTCATCAGATTTTTAAAACTAACATGTTTATCCACAATAAAAGGAATGACTTTTATAGAAATTTCAGAAAACATAAAAAGAAATGAAAGAAAAATACCACCCATATTCCTATCATCCAGAAACTACCTGAGATACTAGTTTTTCTCCTGCCCCTTGATTCTTGTGTAAGTAGTAGAAACCACATTGGCAGTATTAAAGTAGGAGAATTTCTCTCATGTCACTTCATACTTTGCAAACATTAGGACAGAATGCTTGTCTCTTGCACATTCTACATGTGGAGAGAGAACACCCACTCCATTCCCATGGGACGGGCACTTTGGGGAAGACTTCTTTTAGCACTGCCAATTGATCAGTGAGATCAAGGAAAGAGCAGAAGGGGAACTATCTCTTTCTTGTCTCTTTTCCTGAGTTTTAAAATCAAGAAGAAACTATAAAATTGTATTTTTTAGATAAAATATACCAAATAATCAACTAAGAGAGTTGAAAACAGTTGCTTCTGGAAAGAAAAAATGACAAGTCTTATTGAACTGCTTGCCTCCTTAATCCTTATATAACTTTGGTGAAAATGAAACAACTTCAATGAAGGGGGATGAGACATGATTTATCGACCTAACAGTAAACACAGGTTTTGTTATAAACTTTGTAAACATCATTTTTAATGGCTCCGCATTATCCCATTGTGTGGCTATACTACATTTTGTTTATCTATCTTCCTGTTATTGTATATGCCATCTGCTTCCCAATTGTATTTAGATTCTACTGTGATGAGCAACCCTGTGCATAAAGCTTTATTTTGTTGTTGTAAATTTGAGATTTTCTTTGTAAGAAAATGAGAGTGCTCACAGGATATATGAGTGCTCATTTCCCCATACCCTAACCAGCTTTGATTAAATTTATTTTTAAAAGTCTCAATTAAGTAATGAGTGAAATTATTTCCAATTTTCAACAGTTGATTAATGAGCTCAGAGACCTCCAGCCTGCCCCGGAGTGTGCAAGGTTAAGAAGTGGTGGAGCTGGATTCTAAGCCCAGTCTGTCTGCCTGCCAAATCCTCATCTCAGTAGAAAGGCCTAGTGGAGAGCAGTTGTCAGAGGAGCTGGGTCCTAAGTCCAACCTTTTCATTGACCAGGTAGTACTCTTTTAATCTCAATTTCCTTGTCCGTAAAACAGGAGTGCCTCACCAGCCCATCCCCTTCACAGAGCTATAAGGACCAAATGAGATAATGAATATCAACACTCGGGAAAATCTAGAAAGTTCTGTTTGATTATAGACTTCAAAAGGGCATGGACCCGGCATTCCATTTCCTCTCAAATATATATCTGGATCTCATGTTTATTTAGCATTCATTTATGGCAATTATTATAGGTTAAATGCTTTAGATGTATTATCTCCTTTAATCCTCCTAACAGCCCAATGGGTTCTGTATGATTGTTTCTGTTTTTGAGATGAAAAATTGAGGCTACATCCCACAGCCTGGAAATGGTAGAGATGAGCTTGAACAAGGTGATCTGACTCAAGAGCTTGGGTCTTATTGTTTTAAAATATAGTTTCTATTACTCTTCAGACATGATGAAGCCAACAGATTAGGAGATGATTTCTACTGAAAAGAGAGTTTGTTACAGTTCTCAAGAGGAGGGGGCACTCCATGCCACATAGCCACTAAGGCAGTGGTTCTCAACCTTCCTAATGTCGCGACCCTTTAATACAGTTCCTCATGTTGTGGTGCCCCCCAATTTCATTGTTACAAATTGAACATAATTAAAGCATAGTGATTAATCACAAAACAATATGTAATTATATATGTGTTTTCCAATGGTCTTAGGTGACCCCTGTGAAAGGGTCGTTCGACCCCCAAAGGGGAAGTTCCAGGGTCTGTCAGGAGGCAGAAGGAGTGAGAGACAAGCGTGGGCAAGAGCTTTTATTGTAGTTTTCCTAGGAAGGAATGGATTTGTCAGGGTAAACAGGTTACACAGGTTTGGGATTGACTAGTTTGAATATTTCAGCAGCACCCCCCCCTCCTGGGGGTTAGGTGAAGGTGCTTAAAATGATAAATATATCATTTTCTTCAGGTAAGCAAGAAGGGAGACCCTTAGCAGCGTTAATAGTCAGGATCTAGAGCTATGCTTGCGAAGAGCTCTTCTTAGTGGAACCTACAGAGTTTTTAGATTCTGTCTAGTGAAGATCTCATAAATGTCACCAGGACTCCTGACATTGTCTTCAGAAAATACATGCTGACTCCTTACCTGACTAGGATTCTGATATTAATCCTCTCTCTCCAGGGCCCAAATGTCTGCCTTCTTCAGGCTGTCAGTCACCTGAAGAACACAATCAGGAGATTCTGGCTATTTTTCATCCTCACATTTCTGTCCTCATCACCAAGGTCATCCCAAGCATCTTTAGTCATTTACATGTATGCACACACGTAAGAGTGTTTATTGTGCACAATGATTTGGATTAGTCTAGTTCAGTGATGGCGAACCTTTTGAGCTCGGCGTGTCAGCATTTTGAAAAACCCTAACTTAACTCTGGTGCCGTGTCACATATAGAAATTGTTTGATATTTGCAACCATAGTAAAACAAAGATTTATATTTTTGATATTTATTTTATCTATTTAAATGCCATTTAACAAAGAAAAAATCAACCAAAAAAATGAGTTTGCGTGTCATAGGTTCGCCATCACTGGCTAGTTCATAGTTTATAAATGTCTTCCAGGGGGACCTGAACAACAGATCCTATTTACCACATTTCAACACATTTGTCAGAATTGGGGATTCTGGAAATTGACAGGTGGAAGGCTGAATACACCCTTTGGGTAGGTATTCTGAGCCCTAAGATAGATCTATGATGTTGCATCACGCAAGCTATACTGACCAAATGGAGGAGTGTCCTAGTGTTGTGTGGGGACCTAAAAAGAGAACTCTCTGCCCTCAAGGAGTTTACAAAGAATAAAAGGCAATAGAAAGAAAAAGATCCCCAGTGTTGAATATTGTTAACATGAGGTGAACATATATTTTAAGGGGATCATTGACAAAGGAAATATGCAAACAGCAAAATAATATAGCATACATTCGATTCTGAGCGACTGCATTCTCCAGAAGTTCCCAAGGCTCACCCATCCCATCTGCTCATGCCAGTGGGCTGTCCCACCTTGCTCTCTATCTCCTCTCCCAGTCCAGCTCATTGGGAAGCTATCTTTTCAGCGAAAACAAGAACCAATGACTGTGTAAAATTAGAAGGGCCAGAAAGTAGGAGAGAAAGATGAGGCTTCGACTCAAGGGAGGAGCAGAAAGGCCCACCCCTTATCCAGAGGCTGTCAGGTCCACTTCCTTGACCAGCCCCATTCCAAAAACATCTCTCTACAGTTATTCAGGGATGCCTGTTGCCATGGCTACCGGGTGACAGATGCTTTTTGAATCTGGTATATGAAGAGCTCTTACAATTTGGAATTCGACCTGGAACAGGTGGCTATTTTTAGCCCCACAGGCTGCTAATACACACTTTAGAGAAGTCAGTTCTTTGTCTTGTACTTAAACATCATCTTTCTCCACACCCTCCCACTTCACTGCCCAAGTGGCTTGAATCATGGATAGGAATTTTTGTTTACCATTGTTACAATGTGAAAGACACAACTAAGACCCCAAGATTCAGGCTAGAAGAGCTGTATTTCAGACTCAGGATACTCATCGGGAAGCCAGCACAAGCCCTGGGCAGCATGTGTCAGCTTTCTCTCTGAGATGGAGGGCTGTCCTCTCCAGGGCAACTCTGAATGTTGATTTCCCACTTGATGCTCAGAGTGGCTGGCACTACCTTGCTCAGGGACTCTTGTGTTTGGCCCCTCTTCTATTAGGGCAAGTTCTCAATCTTGTGTGGACAAATCTGTGCTATTATTTGCAAAACAATACTTAGGATTCTGTGTTTTTCCTATGTACATATAAAGGCAGCCTAGTCTAAGGAGATGAGTTATAGACTTCCTCCAACTCCAAGTTAGTTTGACATTGAAGTTCTCACATGATGTGACCTCAAGTTATCTCTCTAAACTCTCAAAACTTGCAGACCCCAAGCCTGAAATCTCCAGGGTATTCTCCAAACATGCAGTGTACTCCCACTGGAATTTCTACATGGTTTTTAGTGCCTGTATCAAACTCCACATGCCCAAGAATTCCTCCCTCCGCCTCTCTCCCTACCTCTTAGTTAAAAGCATTCAAGCATAGCATTCTTTCCTTCCTCTAGACCCTCATATTTCATGAGTGAATGTTTTAGAGCTTGAATCATTGCACATAGCATCTGGTGCTGTTATTTGGGCAATTCTTAACTTCCTCTTAACCACTGCAAACTTCATGGAACCAGAGGGCAGTTTTTCTCCATCCTGTATCTCTAATGGCTGATTCAGTGCTTTGCCAATAGAAGAGACTCAAGAAGTATTTGTGGAATTGAATTGCTCTATAAAAGTCTTCAGACCATGTTTCTAGTATCAATTTTGTCACTGACCTTGAATATAACTTTCCCAGATCTCAGTTTCTGTATCTGAAAAAAAGAGGAATGTCTACATATACTTCACTTCCCTCACAACTTTATCATTAGCACCAAACTAGCTTTGCCTTGTAAATGGTACCTTCTAAGAGAAAAACACGTGTCCTCTGGAAATGACAAAAAAAGAGGAAACACTATAGGAATGCTGGAACTATTCCAGTTAGATACTAGAGCTATAGGAAACCTCAGGACAATTCAAGCAGGCTACCCAAGAAGAAAAATAAGGAAAAGGGGGTTAAGGTGGAGGACGAGGAGGGAGGAGAAACAGAAGGAGATCGATTTGAGAGTGTGGTGTGGTCACAAGTCATACACAGTCCAGTCAATGGCAGAGGGCGGCAGAGCAGAAATAGTCACTGATATGAATGTAGTGTGGAAAGGCAGGGCTGAAATCCACTCTCTCACTGCTGGCCAGGGTTTTGTTAGAGACAGAGGTTTCCCGGTCCATAAGAAGGGATAATAGAAGGAGAAGGACCCCAGGCCAAAGCAGAAGAATCGCTCAGAGATGGAGCCCAGAAATCTAAATGTTAGTGATGGCCACGGAGGATTTCGATTCAGCTAGACTCTGGGCCATTCTTTGAGAAACAGTGTTAGATAAGACAAATTAACACTAAGATGCCTATTGGTTAGCTATTGCTGGAACCAAAACCCCAGAAGTAGGAAGTGGCAATAGAAGTAAAGCATCGTAGAAAGCCTGGGAAGTAAGGAAGAGACCAACAAAGCAATTTAAGAGAAAGCAAAATGTCTTGAAGGGTAAAAAAACATTCACACAATAGCTGTATAGCAGGATGGAAAGCAGATGCACATGAGACAAATGGCATATATATGCAGAAGGCCAAAGAGAGAGAGAAAAAAAGATGCAGCTTGATTTTTTCATTTTGTATTATTTCTCATGGAGGTGTGTTTACTCCTGGAACCAAGAATAGCAGTATGTAGAAAAAAAGTGTTTATGGAGCATGTATGGAACTCGGGACCAGTAGACACTGCTGATCCTGATGCTTGCTGAAATGCAAGAAGAGAAATAGAGACAACACAAGACAGAACAGTCAGTGAGATTCAAACAAATAAGTGCTGCAATAATGACGAAGTAATGAGCAAGTCAGTTAGGCGAGAGCCCTAGGGGTCAGCATGGGCTCAGGACAAGTGATCTCAGGACCATGGATAGCTCTGTGCCTGCTCTGTGACTGGGATAAAGGTGGTCTATTAACACAATGCTACCTTCATGGGTAGCACTGCCTGGGTCCCATTTTCGGTGTTGAGATGATCTGCTTGCCCAGTTAAGGTATAAGTCTTTAGATCTTGGAAATCATTGTTATCTGTCTGGCAGCCTTCGATAACTCTATTCAGGGGTGGATCGGATGGTAGAAAGATTACTGGGCTTGGAGTCAAGAGACCTATGTTTTGCTCCTAGCATTGCCACTTGCTAGATGTATGGCTTTAGTTAAGTCTAACTTGGTGAAGCTCAGGTTTCTCTTCTGTAAAATGAGTTTCATAAGTTTTTTCTCTACTTTCTGTAAAGGCCTACTGGCAAAACCAAATAAGATTAGTCATGTAAAAGCATTTTAAACTGTAAAAACCTATTTGAGAATGTGCAGTTATTGGAATTAGTCTCTTAGAAAATGAAGAAAGGGGTTCTATAGAAACTCTGCAGACTCAGGAGACAGGGGTGATAGACCAAAGGTGTATCAGAGCCCAGCATTTCCAAGAGTAGAAGTAGAGTGCTGAGAGGAACCTGGATTTTCAAAAGTTGTGGAAGCCGGTTGGAAAGATAGATAAATGTAAAAAAAAATAAAGTGAAAGGATAAAGGGGAAAAAAGAGGAAAAGAACAAACTTGCAAATATTCATAACTTCCCCCCCAAAAAAGGAAAGGTTGATTATTTTATGGCAATTTATGGATAATAACCTGAAACAAGTTAAACTATCAAATAGGTGAAATAAATTCCTCAGAAATGTAAATCCATTTCAATAATATCAAACCTCTTTGGAAAAATCTCCTTTTTGTTATTTTTAAAGCCTTAGTTTTAACCTTATTATAAAAGTAATATATGATTATTATAGAAAAAATAGAAGAAATAAGCCTCAAAGATAATTTTTTAAAAATATATTTTATTGATTTTTCATGGAAGGAAGAGGGATAGAGAGCCAGAAACATTGATGAGAGAGAAACATCAATCAGCTGCCTCCTGCACACCTCCCACTGGGAATGTGCCCACAACCAAGGTACATGCCCTTGACTGGAATCGAACCTGGGACCCTTCAGTCTGCAGGCCGATGCTCTATCCACTGAGACAAACCAGTTAGGGCCCAAAGATAATATTTTAAAAATAATCTTAATCCTATGAATCTAAAGACAATCTTCAACTCTTCTTCTAATTCTTTTATGCACATAGAAGGAACTTGGTTCACTCACCACCTTTTAAAAAAACAGATAAGGGATCAACATAATACCATTTTGCAATATGTCTTTTTATACAACCATCATGTTGAATATTTGTCATATAGGTAACAGTAAATAAATTGGGGCAATATAATTTTAACAGTTATATATAATATTTTGTATAGATATATCATATTTATTTAACCATTCTTTTATTGTGGGATCATTATTTCCAACACTTCTTTATTGCATACTGTGCTATAGGAAGTATGTGTAGTGGTTAAACTTATATGGTCCAGTGACAAATTCACTTCAGCTCCTAGATTCCCTACATAGTGACTGTATATCTTTGTGAAAGTTTATCTCTTTAAGGCTCATATTCTTCATTTATAGAATGAGTTTAATAATATTACCAATACCAAAATCTATTGTTAGAATTAAGTAAAATAATATATTTAAAATGCTTTGCATATAATAGGTACTTAGTAATAATGTTCATAATTTAAACAACCTTATTGCTAATTTCTATACTCATCCTTAACTCTTTCTATAAGATAAATTTCCAGAATGAGAATTTTTATATCAAAGGAAGGACATATATAATTTAGGTCAATGCCATATTTTAAATGTAGAGATAATTCAGTTGTCATGAAGAAGAGAGAGAGAGCCAAATGTTAAAAAGAAAAAGTAGTGTATGGGTGCAAAGATGTAGGGCTCATTGCTATTAAACCAGAAGTAAGCATATCCCATTGCTATTAAACCAGAAGTAAGCATATCCTAGAAGCAATAACCTATTTCTAGGAAATAAATTTAAACAAAATTATATATATATATATATATATATATATATATATATAT
>NW_005873589.1:16145-22421 GCF_000147115.1 Myotis lucifugus | reverse complement strand
CACCTCCTGCGTAACAAGCACACCGCTTGTGAAAAAGGAAAACGATGGAACCTCCCGCTTCGGTCGTCGTATCCTGGTTAGTATATCATCTCCTGCAGCCCGAGGCACAGTGCTCCGCCGGTCACCTGCTCCTGCCTGGGATGCGGTTCGGGCGGGATGGGCCTCCTCCCCTGCCTTCACACTCACATACTTTTACCAGACATTCATTCAGAGTTTAAACAATCCATTCAATTCCTAACAACTTCCCAATTCCTGAGGGAGCTCTAAAGCCTCCCGCAATCTCCTTGAACTGATCAATCACAATACCCAAAGGAGCAGTCTGAGTCCATTCCATAACGTCTGTCCAGTAAGTCCACAAAACAAAACCGAAAAAAACACAAACATAAACAACAAACGGGCCCGAAAATACAGTCTTTCAACTCGATGGAAGCGAAAACCGAAGCGGGAGCGAACCGCCTGTAAACCGAAAACAATGGCTGCTCGCCACCCAGTGGCTGCAGACCAACCAGCGGGTGCGACCCGCCCGTCTCAGATTGGGGTTTCTACAGACCTCCCGACTTTTCGGAAGCAAAATTACACCCCTACAGATACAGATGGAGGATCGAGGCGTCCCCCGACTCCTCCCGCCCTTTGACCCCCATGTGCGTCCACGGTCAATGTGGGCAAATACAGATTTCAGAAGTGAGCTCACACAGAACAGATAAAGCACACAGAACAGACAAACACAACACACAGACACTTACCACGGCCACGCAGATTCTACGAATTGGGGGAGTCCCTACATGGTCTTGGGAATCCCGGACGAGCCCCCAAATGTTATGCCCAGATTTCAAGATTCCCAAGAAACCACATCAGGGAGCCAGCCAATCGATGCAAAAGCATAAGAATCTGTATTTATTTCGAGCTTGCTCGGCTCCCGTCCACCAGACTCACCGACACAACGGCAGGCCAAGTGGCTGAGAGACAGAACCCCGCCTTGAGACGGGTTATAAAGGGGGGGTTGGAAGGGGAGGAGAAAGGACTGTGATTGGCCAGGCGCAAGTTGATGTCTTGTTCCTGGGTATGGCTAGCAGAGTCTTAAACTTCCGGGAAGAACCTTCTTGCCAAGCACGTGGCCAAGGTAAGATGGAGGACGTAGCCCTTACCCTGGGGCAAGATAGAGGGCGTAGCCTTCACCCTTTCATATAACATAACTAGAAGTGAGTCATGGTGGGTAGTCATGTCTTGGGCTGATATTTTCCTTCACAAAGATCAGTCTTTGCCTTCACTGAGCCTGTCTGTCAATATAAACAACATCCGAACCTGTAGAAAATTGTTATTATGAGTTTATTTGAACTAAATTTATGACAATTGCTGGGAAGCTAAATCTCCACAGACTGATAAAAATGCCCCCAAAATGGCAGTTTTACCACATCAGAATTAAAGGAGAAGATATAAGGAAGGTTACATGAAATTCATTGGTGATAGTTAGGGAGGTGGGAGAAATCCAAGCAGGGAAACTTCTGAGATTGGATAAAAATTAAAACAGATAGACACATACTTCTTTTATATTGGTGGGTTTAAAATAGTTAATGATGAACATTTATAGCAGATAGAGATGGTATGCAGGAGACAAGATAAAAGTGAGGAGTTCTGTGGTCTTGTGTTCTGGTGGGAGATTGTGCTCGAGGGGTCTAGAAAAAGGGGATTACTCTGACATTCATTCCAAAGGTATGTTATCATAGATGCAACAGGACAACAGACAGGCTCAGTGAAGGTAAAGACCGATCTTTATGAAGGAAAATACCAGCCCAAGACATGACTACCCACCATGACTCACTTCCACTTATATTTTAAATTCAGAGCATCCCATGTGGTTACTTTAGGTCTGTGAGTTTGTAAGACCCACTATGCAGGGCTGTCCTGAGCTTGTCAGGTTTGGTATGTGGCCCCCTTTTTGTCTTCACAACTATACTAAAATTTTTAAAGATGCAACTGCATATTTAAAAACTGTCTTTGGGTAGAGAAATAATGGCTGTTCCATTTCTAAATGTCCTATATTTACCACAATTTCTAGAAAAAAGCATATTTATTTTTAAAAATTTATTTAAATATGTAAACATACATATACAAGCACATGTGCACATTTTATGGGATTTTACAAAGACTCTTTCCTTGACCAAATTTTAGACAGGCTCCTCTGAGCCCTCTTTTTGACTAGGCCTTCTCTTTGTTTCTGGTCTTCTGTTACCACATGAAAGGTGTCCATTTTCCTACAAATATCAGAACTCAATGAGATATGAACGGGAGTTTGCAGCAAAGAAAAGGAGGGTTTATTTTCAGGAAGTGGCCCATGCTAATGCTCAAAGACCTGGCTTCCATGGCTTTTAGAGGATGGGTTACATAGGGGAAAAATGATTAATTATGGTAACTAAGGGGAGTTAGGGTTGTGGTCAGTGTCATGATCTCTACTGATTAGTCAATGCTAGGTAGGGTTCATTAGTCATTGCATCTGGTCCTGATGTCAGCCATGGCCCTACTACATCTGGTGTAGCTGCCTTTCTGGGCCTGGACCTAAAACACAACTGAGGACTAGATGTTATCACTAGTTTGACCAAAACTCTGTGTCTGGGGCCAACAGACCCAAGGCTTTGTTCCTCAGATTATTTGATGCTGATCAGAACCTCATTGACCTGAGGGCTTAATGATTAAGGGAGTGGTTGGGCCAGGGAGAATGAGGCAGGTGAGTCAGGGTGCTGGATGAGGCCAGTTTGAATAAAAAGAAAAAAAGGAGGAAAAGTCATATTAAAGAAATGTTTTTACACAGTTACATTTCTACCTGCTTTTCTTAGTCCAGTTTTAGGGAAAAAAAATTCTGATAAGTCAGTTTAGTGAGAATTTACAACCTCCCCATCTTGATATCTGATCACTCTAGATATCTGATCACCATCCTCATCCCCACTCTTGCTATCTGATTACCCTCGTCTGTCTTTAACCTGTTAAATTGGTCTAGCAAGAATCCCCTGTCTGTGTGTCATCTCTTAGTAATTTTCCATCCACTGACTTTCTTGCTCTGCTGCTTAACTGTGAGTCCTCACTTGCCCTTGTTTTGTTTGGAGTTGGTTTCATCTCTCTCTATCGTATTGTAGTAGTTTTAACACCTATTGAAGTAGCCCTGCAAAAATTCTTCTTTACCATTTTAACAAATGTCAGGATAGTTTTTTTTTTAATGTTTTCAGAGGACCTCTATGCTTTGAGTTGTCTCAAGGACCCTAAGAAGCCCTGTTTCAGGCATACTTATTTGTCCAGAATTTTTCAAATAAATCATGCACCTTACCTCTCTGGCTTTGCTAATCTTATTTAACCATGTGGGTCTTCTTTACTTCTTTATTAATTACCACTATTTAAAAAATATATATACATATGAATAAATATAACTTGTCCCTTTTCTTTGAATTTCTCAAGCTATTTCATAAAACAACTCTTTGTTGTCTTTGTTGACAAAGACATCTACCTTTGCCCACATCTATCAAGTCATAATTATGGAGCCAAATTTTATCAGACTTAGCTTGATAATTGAGGACAATTATAGCCTTGGTAAATCACAATATTGGTTCATAAAGACACAGTCATAGATCTATGACAATGCTACCTTTGCTCTAAGTCTGTGGTCGGCAAACTGCGGCTCGCAAGCCACATACGGCTCTTTGGCCCCTTGAGTGTGGCTCTTCCTAAGCCTTAGGAGTACCCTAATTAAGTTAATAACAATGTACCTACCTATATAGTTTAAGTTTAAAAAATTTGGCTCTCAAAAGAAATTTCAATCGTTGTACTGTTGATATTTGGCTCTGTTGACTAATGAGTTTGCCGACCACTGCTCTAAGTAATCTTCTGAGGTTAGAACAGAAGACAGTTTTTAGCAAAATGTATAGTTTCAACAATCCAGTTTTTAGCGCTTGGTAAATATCTCCAAACCCAGATGCCCAACAAGTGAGAGAAAGGAAGAGAGTGTTGGATAGGCAGCACCAAACATAGGTCTGTATATAATTTCTACACGGTTGAGACAAATGAGCCATGGTCTGAGGATGTCACTGGTGTAATTGACACAGCTTCTCCCTGCAAGTGAGACCATAGGTCTGGGCCAGTAAGGGCTGTTACAAGTAGGTCAACTGGGTAAAATAAGAGCCATGGGATCATTTAAAGGACATTAGGAAGCTTGCTCTGCTGTAAAATAGTCTAACCACAGTGTTAGAAACCTCTGATATCTTAAGTAAATTATTTCATTGTAAAGACATCAAGACACTAATGGCCCCCTTAAAATTCAATTAATTTCTTAAATGGGAGAAACATTAAACCATCATTTATTTTAATTCAAGGAGCCTTTGGAATACCTGCTGTAGGTATAGTTTGTATTAAATTCAATGGGGGTTATTCAATAACTTACAATATAGTTGAGAAATTAGGCATAGTAAACCTTGTATCTTGAACAATCCATTTTTATTTTCTCCACTTCATCATAAACTGATAGGTGGCATTTGCATATGACAAATATGCAGCTCTTGTGATTTAAGTGACCTTAAAAGGACCCAGTCTAGTCTTTACCCTGTTTGATGAGTGATAATGTCATAGCAATGTCAAATTGCTATAAACATTTCTAAATGCTCACTCTCAATTTCAGAACTCATAATTTATGAAAAAAAAATCTGTTGTAAATTGTAAGGAGCAGTCTAGGACCAACATTGCACTTTGATCAACCCCTGTAGATATCCAAAATTAACAAATGAATGCACATTAAAAATATCTGAGGAGCTTTAAAGGTTACCCACCCTCAGCCCCCACTTCAAACTTATTAAATCTCTGTGAATGAAGCATGAACATGAGTATTTTTAGAATGCCAGAGGAGTGAAATTCCTGAAATGTGAGAACTTACAAAAGGCTCCAAGGATGCTCCGCATTGCCTGTCTGAGTAGATATTTGCCTTTCATACTACACAGTTCAGGTGACAAACCAATGCAAGGTGCCAACTCCTGTAAGCCTTGCTAAATAATTACTCTTGGGTGAGCAAATTCCTTTGTGTTGACCAAGCAAGGTGTTCATATTTGGGCAATAGTCAGCAACTGACTATAAAGATATCTTTAAGAGTCCACAATTTTTATGGCCTATTTCCCTCTTCTGACTGAAGCAATCTATGGTCATTGTAAAACGTTTGGATGATATAAAATAATTTAAAAAGTAAAAAAAGATTATGCATAACCCTACCACCCAAAAGATAGCCACTGCTAATATGGTGATGCATTATTTTCCAGGTGTACAATTTTGCACAAAAACACACAATAAAAAATTATCATGTATGTATATTATACTTTATTTTTATGTGTGACATCATTACAATAATTTTACCATATTAATAAATATATATCTCATAGTTTTACTATTATTTATTTAACCTATTCCCATGTTGTTAAACAGTTGGATTATGTAATTTCCCCTCATCATATCAGCAATACTGAAATGATCACTTGTATATGTAACAAATCTTTGTTAAAATAAATATTTTCTAGAAATAGTATCATTGGCTCAAAGATGACAGGGCCCAATCCCAACTAGACAGTTTCCAAGGACTGATCTAGATTGTTGGTTTGGCTGTAATATTTGTGATATCATTTAACTGTCAAAAAATTTAAAAATAGAGTGGTAACTACTCTAAATTCTCAGATGCCCCCAGCACCACAATATATCTATCTATCTATCTAGATAGATAGATAGATAGATAGTATAGATATCTATATATGTATAGATAGAAATCTATATGTATAGATATAGATATCTATCTATCTCTATATATAGATATCAATATCTATATCTATACATATAGATATATATCTATCTATACATATATAGATATCAATATCTATATCTAATCTATATCTATATCTATCTATCTATCTATCTATCTATCTATCTATCTATCTACACACTAGAGGCCAAGTGCACGAAATTCATGTATGTGGGGGGAGGGTTACTCACCCCAGCCTGCATCCTCTTGCAATCTGGGACCCGCAGGGATCGGGCCTAAACCGGCAGTCGGACATTCCTCTTGCAATCTGGGACCGCTGGCTCCTAACTGCTTGCCTGCCTGCCTGATCTCCCCTAACCACTCTGCCTGCCTGTTGATTGCCCCTAACCACTCTGCCTGCCTGCTGATCGCCCCTAACCACTCGCCTGCCTGCCTGATCTCCCCTAACCACTCTTCCTGACTGCCTGATCACCCCTAACCATTCACCTGCCTGCCTGATG
>NW_005873589.1:0-16045 GCF_000147115.1 Myotis lucifugus | reverse complement strand
CCCTAACTACCTCTGTCTCAGCCCCCGCCACTGCAGCTTCGTCCAGAAGGATGTCCGGAATGATATCCAGAAGGTAGTTTAGCTGTCTGGTCTAATTAGCATATTACACATTTATTATTATAGATATACTTTTTTAAGTCCATACTTTGCTTTAAATAATCCTGCCATTCCTATGTCATGGTTGCTATTATCCTCAATAAAGTATCTCTAAAAATGCTCATGTTATTATTGGAATTTTTCAATTAAGATACAAATGACACATAATATTAAATTAAGTTTCAAGTGTAGTGTATCTTAGGATCATTTTATTTTGTTTTGTTTCATTTTGTCAATTTAATTACTAATTGTCTTTTCTCACCTGAATCTTTCATACAATGGCTGATTCACACAAGTGAAGACATCTTTTAGAAATTATTGATTAATTACAAACAACAGCAACAACAAAACTATCTATTTGAAGATACGCAAGATAAGACTGCAGCAACAAAGCCCATTGACTTTGGTTTCCACTTCCTATTCGATCATTGCAATGAACTTTTATTTATTTTGAGATCCGGTGTAAAGTGGACATAGTTACTATTTAAGGCAAGCCAGACACTATGAACCTTCTGTTGGTCACAATTCTCTAGGCTTTCCTTTCAGCAGAAAAGCAACAAACTCCTTGGCTTATTCAAAGAGGTTTTACAACTTGGTCCAAGCCTACAATGTTTCTATTCTTCACTCATTCCCGTACTGTTTGCCCCTTCATTTTAAATCCTCATCGTACCAAATCATTTATACCTCCAAGCCCTTCAGGGCACTGTTCAGGTATCCAAGAATACTACCTCCTTTTGTCTTAGAGAATTCTTTTATTCCTTCAATATTCTGCTTCCCTGTCCTAACCCCTTCTCCTTCTCCTCCCAGTCATGCCTGTTCCAACACTTCTCCCATGATGTGTTCTTATTAGTATAGAATGTATCAAATTCTGTAACAATTATTTACTTATTTTTTAATAATAAAGTCTTTTCAGCTTAAGCTCTGCACATAGCACTGTACCCAGCAAGAGAGGAGCTTGAGATAGATATTCCCTTAGTCCTCAGTTACTTAAAATTTAATAAGCAAAAGAGAGCCACAGAAGTTATAGTACACTGTTTCAAGTAGAGGTATTAGAAATTTTAATACAAAGCTTCTAAAATTCTAAAGCCATAAATGGGTAGGCTTAATCACAGTTTAACACCAAAAAATACTCCCAATACACTTCTATAAATATCTGTTTTTCATTAACGATTATTCAATGTAAAATTAATGTCATCACTAACAGTATTGAAATCATTTCTCCTTTGAAGGTGGGGGTGGAGGGTGAACTCCAGAGAATTTTATTTTGGGTTATTAATGAAAAGTGATAGTGACTACATCACACAGGGTGTTCATGCACAAATTCTTGCATGTTAACTCCATAACATTAAAAAATGGAATTGGAAAAAAAATCACAACATAGAGTGGTTATTACACAATACCAATCTGTGTTATGTACTGAGATAATTTTTACTTGCAGAATTTGAAATGGAGGCGAAACCAATACAAACATTGTTTGAAGAAAATGACACATTTAACCAGAGAACTCATTCAGTTCTCTCTAATGTACTTTAAATCAGCTTATCTAAGCGCAAATTGGCGGCACCATCTTCACCGGCCCACGCTTTGAAAGGCAGTTAGAGCCTGAAAGCTTTTATCCAAATACACCGAATCCCTTCAAAAGCCATTTGGGGAGGCTCTAGCCAAGATAAATTTTATCTCATTTTCTTCACTCCCACAGTTTTGTAGCTTTATCATGAAAGTTAAGAAATAAAATGTTTCTGCTCAATGATTTTCCTTCCTTTGGAAAGCAGTCCTCTGCTGCTGGATCTCCACTGAGGCCACCACGTAGCTGGCCCCCATTTTTGCCTTTTGAACATGAAGATCCAGGAAGAAGAGATGATGCTGATGCGCTGTGCTGCTTAGAGGCTGCCCGAGCTCTGCACTTGACACATGTTGAAGGAGACGATGGAGAGATGTACGGTTGTCAGAGGCAAAGTTCCGGACAAATATGTCAACACAGTACTGCTGCCTTTTTTAATACTTAGAATCAAAATTGAAATTAAAATGCTCTCCAGACTAGAGGATGAGGGACAGGGAGGGAAAGAAAAAGGTAAATTCCTGGAAACAGTGAGACATTTCGTGGAGATATGTGCAAAGTGCAAGACCATATCAATAATCTGTTGCAAGGTGCAAGACCCTATCAGTACCCTGGTAATTGGGTGCTGATGTCATGATGGAGTGGGTACAAGATGTTATGGGAATGAGTGAGGAAAATTCACTGGGAAGAGTCAAAGGGCCTCCATGGAGGAAGGGACATCTCAGCTTCATCATGAAATGTGTTCTGGGCAGTTGGTGAGGATGAGCAGGCCCCAAAGACCAAAGGCAAAAAGACAGAGCACACTGCGTCTGGAAAGATGGAAATACAGACTTAGCTACCTGGAAAGCTCTGCTTGGAATTCACCCGGGAGTCTCGCACCCAGTCTTCCTCCTGCCTTCTCTGGGGGCGAGCATAGTGCTAGGAGTCACAGGAGGAGCCAGCAGGCTGAGCCCCTGCAGGTCACTTTCTAACTTAGTCTTAACAAAGTTTTGCTCATTTTTCAGTACTTAGTTTGGCTCAAAACCTAAACTCCACCTCTTGCTCCCGTGCTTCATTGTGGAAACTAAAACTACTGCGCTGGGCTTTCCCTATTGCTCAGAAAATATTTTATCTCTTCCCATTGATTCCTGTGAAGGGGATCAGGATACGTCACCTCGAAATAAGTCACTTTGGCATTCTTTTGAGCTGAAGGTAATTAAGAAACAGCAAACAACTAACAGGGGAGTTCTCCTGCCCATCCCCTTCACTGAATGATGAAAAATGAGGAGTAAGAAGAGGCAAGATCCCATCCCTCTGCCACTGAGCTGGGAATTAAGGCAAGGATGCATGCATGGTGGAGATTGTGTCAAAGAAGAGACAATAACAGAAGAAGGCGCACCATAAGGTTAACTAAGGCCTGCCTGTAACAGTCCCAAATTACACCCCTTTTCCTGGTTTAATTATGAATAAGGTCCCCTTTCACTTGCAAAAGTGTCCTGGGCTGGGCAATAACATACATGATCTCACTGGGCATGCTAGTCATAAGCGAAAGAGGCAAGTGGCTGGTTACTGTCATGGGCACAGGTCAGAGCAGGGCTCTGGGGATGGTTGCTTCATCAGGTTCTTTATCTTTGGAATAGTTCTGCCTTGTTTTCATTCTATTGAAGTCCCACCCTTTCTTTAAGGCATTTTAAACATCTTCTCTGGTTGTGTGAAAGGGGTTTTCTCATCGATTTACCTTGAACACACTGCATGCACCATTCATGTAACACTTCCCACAACAACTTATGCTGCTGTTTTCTCTCCATTCAGACATTGCAGATAATCCCAAGGTCAAATGTCTGTGGTACACCCATCACAGGCTCTTGCAAGAAATGAGTGACATCTGTCTAGGTTGAACGTCTTCCCCACTTTACCATCATAACAAAACAATACAGTTTTCATGACACAAATCATTTTTTTTGATTCAAGAAAAGCTACTGAGCACCTACTAGATCTCAGGCTCTATTCAAGTTGGTAGAGCTGCCTTGGGATGAAATAAGAAAAAAAAAATCATGGACCTCACTGAGCGTATGGAGGTTAGACCATCCAAAGAAACATAAAATTGGCCAATCTTTCAAATCCCCCAGGCTAAATGAGGCCTCCCTGACTATCCCACATAAAATTGCAGCATCCCTACCAGCACTCCTCACCTCCTTAGCTGCATTATGTTTTTCAAAAGCATTTAGCACCACCTGATGTATTACATCTTTCATTTGTTGAGTTGCTTAGTGTCTGTTTCCCCAACTAGACTCTTGGACCTGTGCTTTGTTTACTCCCCAACCCCAGCAGCATAGACCAGCGTCTGTCTGAGAGGGGGGGTCTTCTGTAACGATTTGTTAAATGAATCAGTACATTGTGAATGTTAGAAAGTAAGTGGTAGCCATAGTAGGAGCAAACAGTTGGTGTCAGTGCCACAGAGATGGTAGCACTGGGCTGTCAATTACAGTGGGGTGACCAGGTGGGCCTCATTTGGAAGGGGACAACTGAGCCAAGACTTGAAAGTGGTAAGGAGTGAGCTGTTCCTGGGAAAGGCCCAGGAGCATGCCTGACATCCAGTGGAACAGGAGGGGCCAGTGGGTTTGGAGCAAGAGCACAAGGGAGAGAGAGTGAGAGACAGAGCAAAGCCAGGGAGAAGGGCTGGGGAGGCAGAAGGGGGTAGTCTTTATAATCCCTTATAAAGACTTAGGATTTTGTCCTGGTTTTCTATTTTTAACCTTATGATCAGATTCCAGCCTCCCCAAGGAGACATTTGGTAATGTCTGGAGACACTTCTTGTTGTTGCACCTGTGAGAAGAGGTGCTGCAAGTACCTTGTGAGTAGAGACCAGGGATGCTGCAAAATAAATCCTATCTAATAAAGAGGGAATATGCAAATTGACCCTCATGCCATCACAAAGATGGTGGCACCCATAGCCACAAGAT
Source organism: Myotis lucifugus (assembly GCF_000147115.1). Taxonomy (NCBI): domain Eukaryota; kingdom Metazoa; phylum Chordata; class Mammalia; order Chiroptera; family Vespertilionidae; genus Myotis; species Myotis lucifugus. The sequence continues at coordinate 11,449 of NW_005873589.1, read as the reverse complement.
GGTGGTTCCCAGTCCCCTCAGCCCCGTTGGAGTCCCCCAGTCCTTTCAGCCTCGCTGCTGAGAGCAGACAGCAAGGCATGAGGGCTTCGTGACCAAGGCGGCGATGAAGCCCCCAGGCCCGGCAGACAGAGAGCGGATAACAGGGCGTGGTAGCTTCATTTACATGGCAACAGCAAAGCCCCCAGGCCCCACAGACAGAGAGCTACAGCAGGGCATGGGGGCTTCATTGCCACTGTGGCAGCGAAGCAGCCAGGACCCACAGAGAGCAGAGAATCACAGGGAGTGGGCCTAAGCCATCAGGAGGACATCCCCTGATGGCTCCTGGATTGAAGAGGGTGCAGGTCGGACTGAGGGACCCCCCCTCCCCCACCCCGTGCAAGAATTTCATGCAGCAGGCCTCTAATATTCTATAATAGACAGAACAGCCCCCATGACAAAGTATCAACTGGCTCAAAGTGGCAATAGTACTAGAGTTTAGACACTTGACTGAACTATTAAGAGGATGATTCTGGCTAATGTGATGAGAATAAACACAGGGAGGGTGAGGATAAAAACAGGGAGGCCACTTAGGAGGAACTTGGAATAATCCAGTGAGGAATGCTGTTGGTTTGGATGAGAGTGGTAAGAGTGGGCTACTCTAAGTGGTTGGATTTCAGATATGTTTGGAAGGAAGAGCCAATACAGTGTACTGATGGTCTAGATTTGGAATATGAGAGAAAGGTTGAAAACACAAGGACAACTTAAGGTTTCTGTTTTGAACTTCTGTAAGTAAATAATTGACATCAATAGTTATGAAGATAACTGGGATTGTAGTAGGATTTGGGGAATGGGGTGGAAATCAAATATTGAGTTTAAGATAATGTAAATATGAGATGCCTTTTAGACATGTAGGTAAAGATATAAGATAGGAGGATCTGGAGTTATGAAGAAATATCTAGGCTTGAGTACTATATTTGGGAATACATGGGTGACATTTAAAGAAGATCTCAATAAAAGGAATGTGGAAAGTGAAGACAAGAGAACCAGGAATTGAACCCTGGGGGACACTGATGTGAAGAGGTTACTGAGAGCTGGGGAGGGATCACTGGGAGATTGAAAGACTGTCATTGCCTTATACTCTCAGATAGCTCCAGGCCCTCACATAATTGGGTTTTATGTTTTATTTTCCTGCGATACCTTGGTGCACGGGGCTGTCACCATTGCGTTGAGAAGCCATCTGTTCCATGAAAACGCATGTTTCATCTCTGCTTCACAGCACCTCTTTGTTTGATGTCCCCTTGCTTCTCTGCTTCCTCACACCTGGTCATTTATGCTGCTGCTTCCAGTGCCAATGCCCTCCCATCCCTGCCACAAAGGCCACTGCTAAGACCATGCTTGCTGTCTCTTTATAGCCACCGACTCCATCATTATTTCTCCAACCAGAGTTCGTTGTTGGTTTGGCCTCATGATTTTACACACACACACACACACACACACACACACACACACACACGGCACATTCTTACAGTTCTGCAGACTGGAAGTCTGAGATCAAGGCGTCAGCAAGTTTGGTTTCTCCAGAAGCCTCTCTCCGTGGCTAGTGGATAGATGGCTGCCCTGTCGCTGTGTCCTTGCATGACCTTTTCTCTGTGAGTGTGCTCCCAGTGTCCTTGGGTTTCCTATTCTTATTAAAACCACACCAGTCCTATTGGATTAGGTAGGGCCTACTTGAAGGGCACCATTTAAATGCAATCATTGTTTTAAATGTCCTATTTCCCAATACAGTCACATTCTGAAGTTAGGGTTTCAAATAATGAATTTTTGGAGGACACAATTGAGCCATGCCAGACTGGAGCACTCTTTCTCTCCTTCTTAAACTAGGAAACTCTGCTTCACTCCTCAGATTTCAGCTAGGAGATCACATGCTTTAGACTAGAGAGTGTTTCTGGAGTTTCCAAGATTGGTTTTGGTGACCCTGGGCTTATTGTTATACTAATAATTGTTACAATGCATTGCAATTTTCTTTTCCCTTGTCAGCATTCTCCATGTGAATACAAGCTAGCTCCTTGAAGGTGATGTCTGTGTCCTGTTCGCTGTTGTATCTCTGCCCTATAACACAGCATATGCACTGTAGAAATGTCTGTTGGGTGAATAAATAAAATGAATTAATTTATATGTTTCATATTTTTAGTCAGGTTGAGGGTAATTCTTAATGGAACCACATGAATTTATTTGCCTCAGCTCCTAGAACATTGTATGACATTGGGTTGAAAGTAAGCAAATGATTACTGATTGATGTAACGAGTCCATACTATGAATTGCTATATTCATTCGAATTTCCTTACCCACACTGTTCTTGTTGAAGGGAAAGCATGCCCTGAATATTCCCCTGGGTCATCAGTCCTGAATGACACAAAATTTAAATGAAATCTGTTTCTTCTTTTGCTGTCAGCAGAGTGACAAAAATGAGAAAGGTGAGAGGAACTGAGAGACATGATCAGATTAGCAGCTTTGAAACTGTACAAAGTTGTGAAAGTTCAGCAGCCAAATATGAATATTAAAGTGTTATATAAAGGTCAGGCAGAGTAAAAATGCTTCGGGCAAGGTGGAAATGTTACTGGAATAAACACTGTGCTAACTAAATTTGTGAAGCTCTGTAAGATAACCTCTGTGTAGCTTTGACTTTCAAACAAATCGATTGTCAATACACGTAAATATCCCTTTCTCTTTCTCAAAGGTCAATCAGCTTTAATCTCAAAAAGAAACAAAGAAAATTGAATCAAGCGATGGCAAGTCCAAAGAGAGGCGCAAGGCTGTAAAATTAATGAAATGTATAATTTGCCTCACCAGACATGTGAATCTCAATACCCTTTTGGCAGATGGAGCAAAGCGGTTTGTGGGTTCCCAAATATCACTGTGTTCCCTGCCATTGGATTAACTATTGTCTTTGTTTGCAATGCCTTCCATCCATCCTCAAGATACAACATATATGGCTCTCTCCTCATCTTCAATATTTAATGGCATGATAACCCTTCTTAGATACACACACACATATACACAAACACACTCACAAATCCGGATTTGATTTAGATGCTTCTCCAATGGGCTTTTATAGCATCAGATCCATAATCTTCACTAGGGTTTACCTGTTTTAAACTTGTTAGCTTTCTCATCTATCTTTCCTAAAAACTGTGATCAAACGCAAATCATGAAACCATTTTTACTTCGATGTTGTATTTCCCTGTGCCCAGGATGATGTCAGGAACAAAATACATGCTCATGAAAAGCTGAGGGGCTCTAGCCAAGAAAAAACAAATCTGGGTATCAATCTATGAAAATAAAAATCGAAGCTATTTGCTACGGTGGCCATTTCACTGCTGATTTTGTTAGGCAACCCTCAATCTTCATTAATAGAAACACACCCATTTCTTTTCTAATGAAATTTCCTTGGGATGATTTTAAAAAAGTATCTGTTTCCTTCCACGTGAGCCAGCGTGGGACTCTGACTTTATGGGAGCACCACTGCTGGGTTCGAATAGGCTGCAGGTGCCACTGTGGGCTCAGGGCCCTGAGATCCGTCAAGGATGTTCTGGAGAGCTTGCCTGGATTTCGAGGATTCTGCCTCTCTCGCTTAATGCTATTTTTAATCTCTGACCTGCATGGTTGGCCAAGTCTCCGATAACACTAAGCACGAAATAAGAAAGGAAAAGGAGCGAACCTGAACCCCATTCACTCCTGCCTTTCATTGGGGGCACTTCTGGGTTAGCCTCTTCATGCTTCACCACATAGAGTGATGCTTGTCTCTGTGGTTCTCAAAGGACACCACTGGGCCGACCAGTGGATTATTGGCTCTAAAAGCCCAATGCACAGACATTGATCCTCTTGTGGTTAAACTGTTCTTCTCATCCTCACAGAAAAGAAAGGAGCTCCCCTCAGTGCTTCATGCTTCCTGTGAGGCAGAGTGGATGGTGGCGTGGTCTTAGGTGAGTGATTGATTCACAGTCTTGCTCCTCCTTGCGCCTCGCTGAATAACAATTGCCAGCGTACCTATGCTCTTGTCTGTCTTTTGAAAGGGGACATTAAAGACAGATATTTCAGTGTCTCAGAGTGAGTTCCTGAATTAGCAGAGGGATGGGGGTGGGGGGAGGACATGGACTGTGTGGGGAAGCCATGGCTTCGCAGCAGACAGATTTGCAGCCAAGCCCTGGCCCTGGAGCTCACTGACTGTGACCCGCAGCTCCTGTAATGCCCCAGGGCCAGGGCATGCGTCTGCAGGAGGAGGAATGCTGAAGTGTAGCTCATGAAAATTACTGCTCAAATAAATTAATATAAAAATTCAGAGATGATGGGAAGGGAGGAAAGAAAGGTCCATTTTCTGGGAGCTTGCCAGATGTTCAATTTCTTAAGTGAAGCATTTACAGACTTTGCATGTTTTACCTCTGTACATTCTCACAGCTGGTCCTAAAGCACAGGAAGCCTTTACAAACGATAGTCACGTTTCCCACCAAGATTTTCCCAAATGAAATATGGCACATAAATCATTAACTTTTAAATATCCATTTATATATATTATTTCTTCCTCATCTCACCTCCTGGATAGCTTCATGTTGACTTGGGCGGTAAACCAACTTTGGTTCAATGTAGGCTCTTGCATTTATACCCGTGTGTCCTGGGACAATTTCCTATCTTATCCACAAGATCAGCTTGGGTTCCCATGCATCTCCACCTAATTTTGTTTGTTTGTTTGTTTGTTTGTTTTTGTTTTGTTTTGTTTAATTGAATTAATTGGGTGACATTGGTTTAAAAAATTATACAGGTTTCAGGTATACAATTCTACAGCACATCATCTATATATGGTATTGTGTGTTCACACCCTGAGTCAAATCTCCTTTCATCACCATTTATCCCCCCCATACCCTCTCCAACCCCTCCCGCCCCCTCCCCTATGGCAGTCACCACACTGTTGTCTGTGTCCATGAGCCTCCACCTCTTAATAGCTGCATTAACATAGGAAAGTTGCTCTTCAAATTGCAAATAAGTTAAACTTTCTGATACCATGCCCCAAACTGCTGCCTATTACATGTTAGAAATTGGATCAACTTCTCTTTCCATTACCTTCTCTAATGAGGATGGGCTAAACTTCTTACTTTCTGAGATGGTTAGGATATCAGGGAGTCCCTATATCTCTGAATAAAGTTAAAAAAAAATGGGCACCAACTCACTGAGGTTGCTACATTGACCACTGTCCAGAATATTCAGCAGCTGGAACTAAAAACCACCACAGGTGGCACCAAACTCCAGGCCAAACCGGTAGAGACTGGGATTGCAGAGCTGTGCTGACCTTCCTCACTGCCCCAGGACCCCAGACTGTCACCGGGTTAACCACACAGACTCACACTGCTCACTCCATTACCTTGTTAATACCATGGCACCACATTTCATGTAATTTCTTTTTAACTCCACTTACTACAATATAATCGTTTTTGCTGTAATATACTGGCACTAACCTCTAGGGGTGCTGTCAGGATTCAATGAGATAATCCTTAAAAAGCACTTGCCACTGTGACTGGCACTCAGCAAATGCAAATACAGTTAACTGGTGACTAGTTATTATTAATTGAAATACAGACACAAAATAAAGCAATATAATACTTTCCATGCCAACACATTAAAATCAAAGAATCTTACATAAAAACGATATATGTCTTCATGTATCTATCTATATATCGGGCCCAAAACAGAATTGGTTTGAAAGGTGAGTGATTCAGGATAGAGAACTCCCAGGAAGGGGTACCATTTAGAGCAGTGTGCGAATTCAGCGGGAATCATCTGCACCTTCGGGGATGCAAACATTCCAGAAGCACTGAGCGTGGCTGATCACAGTTTTTAGGGAAGATAGATGAGGAGTGCTCCACAGTGGGAACAATCTTTGTATGAATTAAAGTTAGAAGATTTATTTGAAAACACAGGCCTCTTCTAATGAAACAACAGCCATGTGGTCCTAGTTAAGTAATTATTTTCACACATATAAGTGAAGGTTGACTCTTCTGTATAACATCAGGATGTTTTTAAGTGCCATTCACGCAGACATTGGAAAAATAAATAAAAGGTTTGTTTGGATCTCTTGTCTCTGAACTTTTATATTGTTCAGAGATTGAATGGGAAGACTGATGTCATAAACAAAGATGCTGTGTCATTTATTAAAGTAACTAGAGACCCGATGCATGAAATTCGTGCAAGAGTAGGCCTTTGCAGCCATGGTGGCTGCCTCGATCCCTCCCTTGCAGCCGCAGCAGCTTCCTCAATCCTGCAGCTGCAGCCCCAGCTTCGTCCAGGAGGTTGTCAGGAAGAACATCTGGATGGTCATTCAGTCGATTTGCATATTACCCTTTTATTATGATAGGTAATAAAAGCACATCAATATGTATAATGAGACTGTGTAGAGACAGACATATAGTGGCCCAGGCATCGGGAAAGATCAAAATGAAAAACCTAACCACAGCTTGGAATTTTTCCTGCAGATGATAGTTATTATCAGTTCTCTTTCCTTCTCCTCTTCCTTGTCCCTGTTCTCCTCCTTCCTGACAAGACCCTTGAAAATCAATGGAAGATATGTTAAAACGGAATTTGTTTGTTTCACAGAAAACATTACTTTATTGATTGCATTTGCCAACACATGAGGATTGCAAAGGGCTCCTTGAGACACAGGCCCTGGTGGGGCTGGGGTCAGGGAACCCCCATGAGTGAGCAGGACAGGATGGGACAGGGAGCTATGCAGCAGTAGCAATACCCATGCAGGGCAGCGTGGGCTCTGACCACACCAAGATGGTCATACGACCTATTCTCATTGAGAGTAGTGAACATGAACGATGAATAAGAAGGAGAAATGGGTTTGTGCATTAATGAAAATATGCTTTAAAAATATTTATTGTTAAAGTAATTACAGATGCTTCCCCTGTTGACCCCCTTCCACCTCTCTTCCACACTGTCCCCAGGCCTTTCTGCACTATTATTTGTCGATGGGCTCTGCATACATGCATATATGTTCTTTGGTTAATCTCTCCCTGCTCTTCTCCCTCCACTCCTGCTTCCCTCTAAATATGTCAGTCTGTTGCATGATTCAATGTCTCTGGATCTATTTTGTTCATCAGTTTATTTCGCTCATAGAGTCCATATATAAGTAGGATTATGTGATTCTTGTTGTTCTCTGACTGGTTTATTTCACTTAGCATAATGCCCTTCAGGTCCCTCTATGCTGTCTTAAAGGTTAAGAGATCTTTCCTTTTTATTGCTGCATAGTATTCCATGGTATAAAGGTACCATTGCTTTTTTATCCACTCATCTACTGATAGGCACTTGGGCTGTTTCCAGATCTTAGCTATTGCACATAATGCTACTATGAACAAAGAGGTGCATATATTCTTTCTAATTGGTTTTTCAGGCTTCTTAGGATATAGTCGTAGAAGTGGGATCACTGGGTCATATGTCAGTTCCACTTTTAATTTTCTGAGGAAACTCCACACTGTTTCCCATAGTGGTTATACCAGTCTGCATTCCCACCACAGTGCACAAGGGTTCTCTTTTCTCTACATACTTGCCAGTATGTTGTTTTTTGATTTATTGATGGTAGCCATACTGGCAGGTGTAAGGTAACATCTCATTGTCATTTTAATTTCCATCTCTCTGATGATCAGTGACATTGAGCATTTTTTCATATGTCTCTTGGCCATTTGCATGTTCTCTTTGGAAAAGTCTATTTAGGTCCTCTGCACCCCCAAAAAAATACATTTTCTTCTTTACAAAGAAACCTTTCTAATACATAAAGGTAAATATTGCAACATAAACCATAAGTAATTTAAAATTTCTCCTTTTAAAAATATATTTTCAATATTTATCTTGTTCTGATATAAAAAAAACTGAGGTTTTAATAATTATTCATTAAGGAATGCAGTCCAAGACATAAAGTCAGAGCAAGTGTCCATGGGGTATCTCTTTTCTAGTTTAAACTCTGCTAGTTTAGGTGCAATTAAAGGAATGTCTGGGCTGTTCTAAATTCCATCATCAGTCCTTACATTCTATCTCTGCTGTATATTAGAGTGAGGAAAGCCCAACAGCTATCATGCGTTTGATGGCACTTGCAGTATTATTACACTAACTGGTTAGGTTATCAACTCATCCTTCCATCTGTCCATTCAGAGATCTTTATCCCAAACCCATTTGTGAATCTATGCCCACATATCTCTCTCTCTCTCTCTCTCTCTCTCTCACACACACACACACACACATATACCTGCTGTGGTTAATATCACCTTCATTTTGTAATCTTTGATATGGTCAATGAGGAGGCCTTATAAATCAATGATACTACAAAACATTGTAACTCACAATGTACCAGGTGATGAACCAGTCTATCACAGTTTATTTACAAGTTTCCTTTCACTGTTCAGAAGGAAATGTATACAAAATAAGTTATGATCAAATTAAAACTGAAATGGTAATTAATATACATGGAGTATTGCAATCAGTGGATTTTTTTGTTAGCTATGCTATGAGACTATAGAGTTTCCAACTATTACTAAAGAGTGGAAGCAAAGAAGGGTGAGGGTGATTTGTCAAAGAACCATGAACTTTGGATTAATAGCTATATGGATTTGAGTATCTTATTTAGGTAAACATAGTAGCACCCACTTATTCATGATTTTGCTTTGTGTAGTTTCAATTACTGGGTCAATGGTGGTCTGAAAATATTAAATGAAACATTCCAGAAACAAACTAGCCATAAGTTTTAAATTGCGTTCTGTTCTGAGTAGCATGATATAACCTCACACAGTTCTACTCCATTCTGCACAGGACACGAATCCTCCCATCCCCAGCACATCCCCTCACTGTACATTTTCCCTCACCGTACATGCATCCCAACCATTAGTCACTGACTCGCTAATTTGACTATCAGCGGACATTTGCAGTCCCAGAGTGCTGGTATTCCAATTGTCCTTATGTCACTTAATAATGGCCCCAAAGTGCAAGAGTAGTGATGCTGGCAATTCAGATATGCTGAAGAGACACTGCAAAGTGCTTCCTTTAAGTAAAAAGGTGCAAGTTCTTAACTTACTAAGGAAAAAAAATGGTATGCTAAGTTTGCTAAGATTATGGTAAGAATGAATCTTCTGTCCATGAAATTTAAAGAAGGAAAAAGAAACGTGTGTTAGATTTGATCCTCCTTCTGACATATCATCAGTTCAAATAGTAGCTTAATGCTACATCACATTCACTTCATCTCATCACATCATTCACTTCAACTCATCACATAGGCATTGAACCATCTCACATCATCATGAGAAGAGTGAGCAGAGTACAGTAAGATATTTTGAGAGAGAAGAGACTGTATTCACATAACTTATTACAGTATATTGCCATAATCATTCTATTTTATTAATACTTAATGCTGTTAATTTCTTACTATGCCTAATTTACAAATTAAACTTTCTCATAGGTATGCATGTATAAAAAACAAACAAAACAAAACATACTATATAGAGAGTTGGTAATATTCACAGACACAGACAACCACTGGGGGTCTTGGAACATATTATACTGCACAGATAATTGGGGGTCTATACTTTGCAGGACTTTGGGGGACATGATAGGTGATACACCAAAAGAGTTTTCTCTGCAAAAGGAAGCTGTGGCTCCACTAATTGTGAAAAACATGAGTAGTGTGTCAAAATAGCCTTAGAGGCTTCCTGACACACAGTAGGTCCTCATGAACACTAGCACCTCCCAGTCCCACAGAGACAAACTTCCTCACACACAATTTGTCTTTCTCATAGTGACAGTGCAAAGTCATCTTAGCTATACTGAGGGGATAGAAAGGTTAATCTTATTCATTTATGAGAAATAGAAAATGTTTTTAAGACTATACATGATTTAAAGGAGTTCAGTTATAACTAATCTAATCTGAATCATTTGCATTTAAATTGGTTACATACCTACATATATACTCTGATCATTTCGGGGGTGGGGGTGGGGAAATGGTCTATTTACCCAATTAAAATTTTCTACAGTGGTTTTATAGATAACACCTCTGGGGTCAGAATAAAAGTAGATTCCAAAATAGCTCTGAAGTTGCAATTCAGTGTGATTAGTAACTCGGCTTTGGCAGATAGATGAGAGACATGAATTGTCCGGGCATTTGTAAACCTGCTACCGGAGAAATCTTACCCAACAGATTTACGAGCAGTTTTATTTGCAATCAATTTCCTATAATTTCTTTGAGGGTTTTGGGAATTCTTAAAAACCACTTTTTTAATCTTGTTTCAATTGAATGCTTTAAATTTATCAAGAAAGAAAGTTTGCTATTTAAGTGTGTGAAATTACTCTGTCCAAAAGAAAACCCCTGGGGAAAATTGTAGTATTTGTGAAAATATTTCCTCCCCAGCCCAGTGGAACAACTGCTCTTGCTGCCCCATGGACATCAAGGGTGTCCTGTGACTTGCGCTGGTCATCATGTAGGTGAAATGACCCTTGCGTCCCCTGAGCAGCAGTGCCAGGATGCATCATGTGATTGTGTCTTGGTCTCTTTTCCTTCCACTAAAAGAACTGCATATCCTTCTGCCTTGGTCCTGGAATGAAGAGGACAGAGAAGGCAGTGACAGCCAACCGTGTCAGCCAACCGTGACAGCCAACCGCAGCAGACGTGCACCATGAGCACTGATCATTGGTGAACAGCTTGATGGGGTTTTACAAAGGGAATGCACATACACAGAGCCTACAAAGAGACTATCACCAACATCCCTGAAGACCACCTCCTGGCTCTTTCTGGCCACGACTTCTCCCCAAAGATAAATACTTTTCTGACTTCTATTTCCACAGATAAATTTTTACAGTCTGTATTCTTTTAGGTCTGACTTGCTTTGTTCAATATTGTATTTTTGACGTTTATCCATGTTTTTGTGAGTGGCAGTAGCAGTTCATTCCCTTTGCTGTAGAATTTTCCAGTGCATGAGTGTAGCTGTTTTTCACCCATTCTAATTTTGTGGGATAATGAAGTTGTTAGCAATGTGGGGCTAATCTATCAAAACAGGATTACTGTAAACATACTTGTATACATCCTTGGATATATGTAGGTACACCTTTCTACTGGGTACATCCTTATGTTCCACTTCAAAGCAACAGCTTTCCAAGGTAATTACATTCGTGTTACTTCAGCCAGCGAAGTATAAGAGCTGCTACTGCTTCGTATTCTTGCCAATACTTACCTATTTTTTGTCCCTTTACCATTTGAATGATGGTATGATAGTATTTTTTTGTGAATTTTATTTATGTGCCCTGATGAATAAGAAGGTTGCTCACATTTTAATATGTTTAGTGACTGTTTGTGTACGATCTTTTGTGACATGTCCGTTCAAGTCTTATGTTTGTATTTTATTTGAATTTACCTTAATGCCTTTTCTTATTGATCTAGAGGACT
>NW_005873588.1:19063-25713 GCF_000147115.1 Myotis lucifugus | reverse complement strand
AATGAAGTAATGAATTCTTCCACCCACTTTTTATTCTACAATGGGCCAATAACTATAACACCCAGAAATCTTTTTAAATTGCCAGGAATCAGAATTCAATGGAGCTCTTTCTTGGGTAGTAAAATGAATCTGCTAATTTTGTTAGCTATCAAGCATCTGGGAATACCTCCTGGGAGTTGAGCCCCACCTAGGTTGGGAGGGAAGTAAGGTACAAAATAATCAGAAGGCTTCCTTAGCCTTACTTTTACCTTAGAATGAAAATAAGTCATCTCATCTCATTTAATTTATTTATTCATTTATTTACTCAATAACCATTGGTGGAGAACGCACTGCATGCCAGGCACTGTGCCAGGCATGTTGTAACTGGATATTACTGGAGCATAAAGTATGAGGTAAGGATTAGAGAGAAAAGAGCTCGAGGTAAAAGGGACCAGATCTTACAGATTTTATAGAGAATTTAGTGAAGGGGAGCCATTAATGGTTTTCAACAAGGAATGACATAGTCTGATTTACATGTTATATAAATGACTTTGGCTATAATGAGAAAAATGGGTTAAAGAAAGAGTTACTGGTTATGATGACAGTATTGTGGTTTTTCAGGAGAAAATGAAGACAATGGAAATAGGATTGGATAGTGGACACCTGAGAACTCCTCTTTTCCTTCCTCCTTTCCAGGAGTCATGATCTCAACTGGGATCTATGTGGTTCTGGGGAGCTGAGTCCCACTGTGGCTCCATAGGGATCCAACATGTAATTAGGCTAAGTCAATTACATTTGGTTTAGGAAAGTGGATGTACTGATAAGCATAGACTAAGTTACATGCATCACCTATAGAGTTGGTTTAGAGGTGAACATGTTACCTAAAAGAGCCTAATCACACAGTGATTCTCAACTTTTTTTGGGGGATTCTGTGACCAGATTGTCTCTCTTGCTCTGAAAACTGTAGTGGAAGGATATGAGATGGGACTCACTGGAGATTGGGAAGGCGGACGAGAAGAGGCTGTTACTTTCCAGAGCCAATAGGAGGCAGAAGCAAGGGCAGATGTGAGGTTCAAAGCAGCTCCCGGGAGAACACTTGAAACCTACCTACTTAGACTGAGAGAGTCAAAATGCCCAGAGAACAATCATAGTGGCTTCCCTCACCTTAGCCACTCTTACTGTTTCCCAGGTTTGTTGTTCCCTGTATTTAAGCCCTTTCTATTTCACATACATAAAAGGTTTTCTTTCTTTCTTTCTTCCTTTCTTTTCTTTTCTTTTCTTTTTTTTTTTACCAACTGAAGACTGGCTGATGTAAGATGATAGTTAAATTCATGAAGGAGATTAATATTGCTTAAGAAAATTGTCTCCAGTTTGGAGGATATGTGGATAATATGAGAAACCTCAAGGAATACCAATATTTGGAGATCAGTGGAGGAAGATGAGGAGGGAGACTAAAAAAGGAACTGTCTAAAACAAAGAAAGAGAACTCACAGAGTATAATAGCATGGGAACTAAAGCTTTAAATTTCAAAGAGAAGGAGGAATTACCAAACTAAAGTGAGAGAATTTGGCAAGATAAGTAAGGCCTAAAGAGTGACCAGTAGATTTGGTGGATGAAAGATCAAGTGGGACCTTAGCAAGAATAGCTTCAGGAGAGTGGTAAAAGATGAGGCTGTATTGTAGGTTCAACTGGGAGAATTGGCCCCATCCCTCAGTCATACAAAAAAGGTAGCATGAATTTTAGCTGCCTAATGCTTTGTAAACACATTTCTACAGTTGGATAATGTCCCCATGTATCTTGGTACCCCGAGGTAGAAACTAGACACTCACTTGTTCCCCAACCTTCCTTGCTACAAGAGCACAGACATGTACCTTCCGCTTTTCTAACCAAAGGCACCCATTTGAGATTTTTTTAAAAATATATTTTATTGAGTTTTTACAGAAAGGAAGGGAGAGGGATAGAGAGTTAGAAACATTGATGAGAGAGAAACATTGATCAGCAACCAAGGTACATGCCCTTGACCGGGATCGAACCTGGGACCCTTCAGTCCGCAGGCCAACGCTCTATCCACTGAGCCAAACTAGTTAGGGCCCATTTGAGATTTTGATTCAGAAGACACTGACTAGAAGAAGGAAACAGCACAATTCTGGTAAAGATAGCTGAGGTCCATACTGAAAATATTTACAGTGAGGTATTGTAAGAGCCAGAAATATCCATACCCTTTGATCCAATTATCTCACTACTCAAAATTGAAAATAATTATTAGAAGCCAAAAACTATACTTATGGAGATGATCACTGCAACATCTTTATTTCTAAAAAGAAAAATTTGAAATGAACTAAATGTCCATCCTCAGTGGAATGGTCTAATAAACCATGACATATCTACTTGCTGGAATATTGTTCAACTTGTAGCTTTCCTATTAGTACCTGGTAGGCATTTATTAAAGTAGTAAGTGCTTAAAATGAAAACTATGAAGACTGTGTATGAGAAAACTTTTATGATTTGTAGTGATAATGTTAACAAAAGCAAAATTTCATATGGTGATTACAGCTATGAAAAGTAAAAATATGTGGGTACATGCACTCTAAATGGACTCAAGACTCAAAAATGAAAAAAAGAAAATATTTTAGGTAGAGTAGAAAGTATGTGAGTGATTTTTTTCTTCACTCTTTAATAATATGACTATGTTTGTTACTTATATACTTATCCCAAAATAATTTCACTTTGAAAATGCAAAAAAAAAAAAAAAAAGCTAAATAAGTCTAGTGCAACTCCTGCTTTGCTCTGGGCTCTGACTGGCTTCAGGCCATTCTGCCATTTTAGGTAATCCCATCAACAGGCATCAAACGTTTCTATTGATCAGCCCACCAAGCCAGAGAAATTATGACTCATGCCTCAGGAAGTTGGCTGCTTCTGTGACATTGCCATCCATCAACACTTTCTCTGGAGACTCCCACCCTCATGCACCTCCTGAGAGAAACAATGAAGAGGGCAAAGTCTGTGCTTGGAGCTGTGCTCTGCTTCTCTGTTTGACAGCTTTAATTGGGCTTGTGAGAAGCCATAGCATCTGGGAAAGAGAAGAGGCTTTGGAGCATGGATTAGCTGGCTTTTGTTCAGGTGCAATGGAAAATCTTACTAGAGTGGCTAAAATATTTTTGAACCCTTTTAATTTCCTCATTTCACAAGAAGTCTGAGGTTAGATGGTCCTGCACGGCTTGGTGCTCACTAAGGAGATTAGATATCCAGGCTTTCCCAGCCTTCATTCTCTGTGTGTGGCTTGTCTGCTCCTTGCCCCAAGAAGGCCATAGCATGCTCACACTGCTGGTAGAAAGATGAGTCACCTATAGACTTTCACTTACATCTCCTTGGCCAGAACTGTGTTACAGAACCACCTTTAGCTCCAAGTAATGTTTGGAAATGGTTTTTTATTTTCTGATTCAGCTTTCCCATTTTCTTATCTGAAAGGGGATGTTCAATGAACTTTCTCATGTGGTGAAGACCCAATGAATGAATGTCAGGAAAGCATCTCACCTAACACCAGGAGCATGGGCTGTGCTCAGGATATGCTCCATGAAGCTGGGACCCCAAGGAATCAAAGGGTGAAGTCACATTGAAATGAGATACACATGTAATTCCAAAACTGTTAAAGAATAATGTGTATATATTTTTTACTTTAAGACAATTAAATTTTAGTTTAAAAAATCAGAGAATAATAGTTTAATAAGACATAATAAAACCGATGGTCTCTCATCCGCCATACTTCCCTGTTTCCAGGATGTGATTACTCAGAAGCAATCCCTATGAAATTTTGGGGGTGTGTATCTTTTGGAATTTATCTTCTGATTTCTAAATAGCATATTTCTATTGATATCTATTGATATCAGTATCAGGTATCTACTGATACCTAGTGATATTTCAGTCTTAGTATCTATTGAAAAACTACTATGAAAAGTGAGTATTTGCTGTCCTCACTTTGCCCCACACTACACACACACACACACACTTCCCCACCCCTTAAATAAATGTATCATCGTTTTGGTTAAATAATTATACAGTGTTTACCTCATTATTTAGAGCTGAGCCATGCAGTTCCTGCAATGATTAAACTTTGTTTAGACTGAAGTGAACAATTGCTTCATTAAAAATTTTTTGCTGAGTTTTTAATGTACCTATCAATAATTCTTACTAAACTTTGCACTAGAAGTATAAATCTCATCTCATATGGTAAAACACACCCAGCATCCTCTTCCCATCCTGGAGCTCTCTGTTGCCTTGTTTGAATCTAGGCTGCTGCATAGTATTCCTCCTGGGATTTTTTTTCCTGGGAACTCTTTCACTACTTCGCTGTGTAAAATGACTGTCTTCTGGATCCTCTGTCTTTATCCTTCTTGGATTGTGCCTTCATTTGGGTGTCATATTATCTTGCATTAATTTCCTGAAAAAGAGTTCTTGAGGTAAATTATAAAACATCTGAAAATGCTTCTTTTCCTACCCTCACCATCAATGTATAGTTTGGGTGTTCATAGAAATTTAGTGTGCATCTTGTTCCGGAAGACCGAACGCTTTGCTCCATTGTCAATCTACATTCTAACCTTTTCCATTGTGATCGAGAAATCTGATAAAATTCTGATTCCTGATCCTTTCATGTGACTGTTTTTCTTTCTTGGAGAAATCTTAGAATCTGCTCTTTTACCCAAAATGAACTTTTCGGGGGTTGGTTTCTTTTTGTAGCTTCTTCTTATTTTATGGTGACAAAATTTTTTTCTTTCCCATGTTAATTGTGCATATTGGGGTAGGTTTTCTTCTGCTTCATGTTGTCTCTTTCTCAGAATTTATACTGCTTATTTTATCACTTGACTATTATGTGGAGGATTTATTCAATGTCTTCTGGTTCCTAGCTGTCATTGTTACAGAAGACCAAAGAAATACCAAGCATGCTTCCTAGAGAAAGGGAGGGACCCCGTTTATTAACACTAGTGGACTCCGGGAATCATTTCCAAATCAGAGTGAAGAAACATGCAGAGAGCTTCACTTTTTATAACCTTCTGGGGTCTTTGTCTTGCAGATATGGTTCCGCCCCCTTTCGTGGGCTTATAGGAAGGCCCCCAGGTGTTGGGGGTCCCCAGGCCATATCCGATGATCTGTCCTGGGGCCAGCGATAAAGATAATGACCTCCCCCCCCCAGGGAAGTGCATTGTTCACAGTTTTTATGGTCTAAATATGATGAGGAGGAAACTCCTCAAGACCAGTTTCCTTGCAAGACCAGTTTCCTCCTCATCATATTTAAGATTGATGTTCTGCTGTAAAAACAGTGTGCATGCATACATGCATGGAATTGTTTGAGTGGTTGGCTTTAGTGTAGGTTTATCAAGCAAAGACTACTATTTTGTTGGGGATCTTCAAGTATCATCATCTATGGATCTTTTCTATTGGGTTGGTCATTTTACAGAGGGTTCCTCTAATGCCCAGACTTGGAGGTCTGAGGATGACTGCCAGCATTCTTCAGGCATGGCCAAGGCACTTAGGATTTCACCTACTCCCTACTACTTTTTGGAAGCTCACCCCTTTCCTTACCCATGCCTTATGTTCCTTGTGTAACCTCTCCAGGAGAGTTAAATTCCCAATTTTCTGTAGCTGGAGGAAATATGATTGGTTGTCTGGCTGACAGGAGTCAATTAAAAAAATTATTATGAAACATTTAAGATATTCAAAAGGTACAAAGAATAATAAAGTTAAATTTCTAAAAATATAGTAATTAGTTATCTGAGAAAAAGTGTCCTGTTAAATACACCAAAAAAACACACAACAAAGTTGGAAAATACACACACACACACACACACACACACACACACGTGCGCACACGTGTGCACACACACGCTTTTTAAAATAAATTGTTGAGCTGACATGAACATAGAAGGAATCATCCGAGGCCAAACTGAGGCAAAACAATCTAAAGAGGAAAGCAAGTAATACTGGAGCAATTGCTAATCTCTGAAGACTCAGGGACAGTTGACAAAGCCCCAAGCCTGGGAACATAATAGGTTAGATAGTTTAGAAACCTTTGTATGCAGTTAGCACTCCCAGAGGGCTATATCTCATGAAGGTATAGATATATTTTCTACTGTGAGGCAAACAAACTCAAGTCTCCCCATTCAGACTTCAGCCATTCTCTTCTCTGCACCTGCCATGTTTCCAAGGTCCCCGGAGCCTCCATTTCAGTATCATAAACCCTCTTGCTTCTTGGTTTTGCTCCCCACGTGCGGTAAGCTTTCTGCCCTTTATGATTTGCTATGACAGTTGTCACATCTCTACGAGTTTTCAGAATTTGAAATTTCTTTGTTTGCCGTTTCCTGTTCTCTTTATCCTCATGGGTGTGTGCCTTTCTCCTTTTCTAGAATTTGGTGGTGTTTTAGGGAAGGGAGAGGTATATATGAGTAATTAATCTGTAATCCTTTTAAACAGGAAGGCCAAAGTGTAGCCCTTTACCAGTGTTTTCATTGTCCATCTCACAGAAAAATGTCTTCAAAAGACTCCACTCTGTCTGCCCACAACTTCCCACTCAGAGCTGCTACTCAATTCTCATTTCCTATCAGCACAAATTGTTCTTTCATCGTCTATCTGAATCCTCATCATGTTTCACCTTGTTCCCAGTTTGAATACTGGCACTT
>NW_005873588.1:15351-18320 GCF_000147115.1 Myotis lucifugus | reverse complement strand
TCTTTTGTTATTGCCTGAGCAGCTAACCCTTTTAAGAAAAATGGTCCGATGATGTCTCCAGCCCAAAATCTGCACCAAACAGTGACACGTTGTGGATGCATTTGTTTCTCAACAATCACTCATGGATTTTCTGAACCCCAAATGTAACAATTTTGTCGATTAACCAAGCCATCAAGATGAAAATGAGCCTCATTGAAATTCAGCCACATTTATGCAAAACGCTCATGGAAAATTTCAACAAAAGAGTGTATATGTGCCAGCAAAACCGTGGAAGCCATTTACCCGATATGCTATTCCATACATAACCCTATACTGTATACTTTATGAATCAATAAAAAATTTACAATTTTTAATTATAAACCTGTGTTTTCTATCAAAATTACTTCTTGCGTGAATTTTGGGACACCCTTTAATATAGGTATTTGCATTAACTTTAGTGAATGTTTATTTCATTTTTCTTTGGTCAAATTTGATATTAAAGATGATGTGAGAAATGGAGAGATGAATAAAACATTTTCTTACTCTAAGAAAGTTACAATCCAGAAGAGAATTTTTAATCTAGAAGGGAAGAAAGCTAACTCGTTAGATAACCTAAGAAAAATCAGGAAAAGGCCACCA
This sequence comes from Myotis lucifugus, assembly GCF_000147115.1. Classification (NCBI taxonomy): domain Eukaryota; kingdom Metazoa; phylum Chordata; class Mammalia; order Chiroptera; family Vespertilionidae; genus Myotis; species Myotis lucifugus. The sequence continues at coordinate 17,702 of NW_005873588.1, read as the reverse complement.
TGGAGGCACAATAACAAAGGAAGTGGCATAATTCCTTTGGAAATGTCTACCTTCTTTCTTGCAACTATTAAAAAGTTGAAGAGAGCTTTATTCTCCAATAGAAAATATGGAAGATAGAAAGTAAATACAAAGAGAAAGGATGAGTGGCAGCACCAGGCCCACTTCGAAGGCAACTGTATTTTTGTTGTTGTTAATCCTCACCCGAGGATATTTTTTCCCATTCATTTTTTTAGAGAGAGTAATAGGGAGGGGGAGAGACAGAGAGAGAAACATCGACGAGAGAGAGGCATATTGATTGGTTGCCTCCTGCATGTGCCCTGAACAGGGCCAGGGATTCAGCCCCGAAGTACATGTCTTTGACCAGAAGCAAACCCACAACCCTTCCGTCCTTGGGCTGGTGCTCTACCCACTGACCTAACCAACTAGGGCAGGATTGTATTTTTTTTTATTTTTTTTAAATCTTTATTGTGGAGATTATTACAGATGTCCCCCCCCCCCCCCCCCCCCCGCAATAGCTCCCCTCCTACCTGGTTCCTGCCTTGCCCCAGGCCTTCACCAGCTTATTGTCTGTGTCCATAGGTAATGCATACATGTATATAAGATCTTTGTTTAAACTATTTCTTCTCCCCCACCCCCTTCCCTCTGACATTCGTCAGTCTGTTCCATTTCCATGACTTTGATTCTATTTTATTCACCAGTTATTCTGTTCATTAGATTTCTTATTTGTTTGATTTTTAGATTCAGTTGTTGATAGGTATGTATTTGTTGCCATCTTGTTGTTCACATTTTTTATCTTTTTCTTTTTCTTCCTCTTCGTAAAGAATACCTTCAGAATTTCATATAATACTGGTTTGGTAGTGATGAACTCCTTTAACTTTTTCTTGTCTGTGAAGCTCTTTATCTGACCTTCAATTCTAAATGATAGCTTCGCTGGGTAATCTTGGTTGTAGGTCCTTGCTATTCATCACTTTGTATATTTCTTGCCACTCTCTTCTGGCCTGCACAGTTTCTGTTGAGAGATCAACTGACAGTCATATAGGCACTCCCTTGTAGGTAACTAACTGCTTTTCTCTTGCTGCTTTTAAGATTCTCTCTTTGTCTTTTGCTCTTGGCATTTTAATTATGATGTGTCTTGGTATGGTCCTCTTTGGGTTCCTTTTATTTGGGGTTCTCTGTACTTCCTGGACCTGTAAGTTTATTTCTTTCACCAGGTAGGGGAAGTTTTCTGTCATTATTTCTTCAAATAGGTTTTCAATATCTTGCTCTCTCTTCTTCTGGCACCCCCATAATTTGGATATTGGTACACTTGAAGTTGTCCCAGAGGCTCCTTACACTATCTTCGTATTTTTGGATTCTTTTTTCGTTTTGCTCTTCTGGTTTGGTGTCTTTTGCCTTCCTCATATTTCAAATCATTGATTTCATTCTCAGGATCCTCTAGTCTACTGTTGAATACCTGAGTATTATTCTTTTTTTCAGTCAGTGTATGCTTAATTTCTGACTTGTTCTTTTCCATGTGTTTGGCATTCTCACTAAGATCCTTGAAAGTCTCACTAAGTCCGTGGATGTTTCTAGAAGATTCTTGAGTAACCTTATAACTGTGGTTTATATATACTCTATATCCAATAGTTTGCTTTCTTCCATTTCTTTCATTTGTGACATGTTTCTTTGTCTCTGCACTTTGGCTGCTTCCCTGTGTTTGTTTCTATGTATTGGGTAGAGCTGCTAGGTCTCCTTGAGTTGGTAGAGTGGCCTTCTGTAGTAGGTATTCTGTAGGGCCCAGTGGCTCAGCCTCCCCAGTCACCTGAGCTGGGAACTCCAGGTGCACCCCTTTGTGGGCTGTGAGCACAGTCTTGTTGTAGTTGAGACTTGATTGCTGTTGGTGTCACTGGGAGGAATTGACCTACAGGCCAATTTGCTGTGAGGACCAGCTGTGACTACAGTGGGAGAGCTGCTATGCACGAGACACCTCTATGGAGCAGGACTTGCTTCAGTGGGGCTTTGGTGCTCACTGAGTCTGCCCCTTGAGTGTGTCGCTTATGGATGTAAAGAGTTGTAATCTGGTATGGTCTCACACTGACCACTGGGTACACTGGCTCTTGGGTGATCAGGGAGGTGTAAAATCTGCCCTCTGCCTGGGGCCACTCCAGTGGGTGCTACAGAGAGATTTGCAGATCCCTCCTCTTTGTATCAGGTTTGGAAGTGCCCAGAGGAGGCCCAGCTGCCATCTTGGTTCTCTGCTCCCATGATTGTTTTCTTAAATGCCTATCTTGTGTGGGAATGGAACACAGTTGGGGTGGCCTGTACTCCTCCTAGCACAGGAAGCAAGGCAGGCTGGTACTGGTGCTGGCTTT